>NW_001889892.1:6478-47496 GCF_000143565.1 Laccaria bicolor S238N-H82
TTAATACCCTTTAAAACGCACCCAAGAACGTACGATTTGGTAAAAAAACGAGAGAGATATGAATTAAAATGTAAATTACTTTGGGGAATAATAGATGTACCAGACTTATTTTATAGAAGCACCAATTCCTAACGGAATTTAACGTTCTTGGGCTCGTTTTGAAGCTATTAAAAATGTTAATAAATTTACCGATTAATAATTTTAAAATATTGGCCTAAAGACCGGTCATAAACCAGTTAAAACCGATGCAGACCGAAACCGGTCTATAGACCGCAAAAAACCGCGGTCTGCGGTCTTTTTGCGGTCCGGTCTGGTCTTTTGACTTCTGGGGAAAATGCAGACCGGTTACGGTTACGGTTAACACCCCTGGGCATCAAAAAACCGGACCGAACCGGACTTTCAAACACTAGTCAGCCCCAGCCGAATGGTTATTGAATGTAAGCCTGTCTTTCCTCTTTCCTCCCTTGTCTCCCTTCAGAAGCTGACCATCTCTTAGTGACTGACTCCCCTGTTTCCTCTGTGCAAGAATTGCCCCCCACTACCCCGCCACCGCCTCCCGTTGATGGGATCCTTCTCAGCGGTGGCACTGGCACCAATGACGAAATTTTGGTCATTGCCTGTGGGAACTGCACAGCCCGCAATGTGGTGGAGATGGTGAAGGACTATTACTATGTGGTCTTCAAAGGCAGGGGTGCGGTTGGTGTTTTTCGGAGCCTGGTAAGTCTGTCATTGAGCCATGTCGTGCCAATCTGATGTTGTGCTCAGGAGGCTGCAGACCTTGTCTGTGTGAGTGTTCCCAATGTGTTCTGAAGAAAATATACCACCCGAAGTGCCGCTTTTGAGTGTTAGCCCATGCAGAGCGCACCAACACCATTGCGTGGCTGTAGGGTGACTATTTTCATCATGCCAATCACCACAGCCTTCAACCCTTTGCATGCTTACTGCATATGTTATACCCTATTTAAGTGTTCTCCCCTCCCTTGCATCCCTCTCCTTCCATACCACACTTCTTGGACTCCATTCGCACCCGTCTCTTGCATTTCTTGGACTCTGTCTGCAATGTCTCTATATCTTGTACTCCGCTCGCATCTACTTCGCTCGCATCTTCTCCATGTTGCTTAGAACTCATATCTCATCGATTCCATGTCTTGTAGCCTGCCGTTCTGCCCTTTTTTGGACTAGAGTCACCACGTTTTGAAACGGCCACTCCCTGTTCTGGTTAGCTTCACTTGTGTTGTATTTTTTATTGCCCCTGCCCCTTCTTGTTGTGTATATTAGATGCTCTTAATTCAATTGACTTCATTGTTGCGTGTATGAACCGCGTGTGACTGTATGTGATGAGCTCGCTTGCGTAATCATTGTACTCCTCACATCCCCTGAACTGGCTGACATATGTACCCCAGCACCATCGACATGCTGCCCGCGGCTCCCATGCATTCGCCAACACATTTGGCCCATTTTGTCATTGTATGATGGGTGTTTGACATCGAGAGCACTGATCGCTGTCAATTGGTTGCACTTGAGTGAGTGTGGATCCGTTGCTTCTCTCCCCCTTTCCTCAGATCCTGCTCATGTTTTAGTAGCCCCCTCCCCTCCCCTCCCCTCCGATGGGTCTCTTTTGCTGCCCTTCCTTATGTTCACTCTACATGCACGACCTCCTTTGGCGTTTTAGGTACCTCAGCATGCTTGGTTATGGGCCAGCAAGCCTCCCCTGGTGCCCTTTCCATCCCCTCAGAGTCCCTCCATCATGGAAGACTAGCATCATTCAGCAACCAATGCTTCTGACATCTGTCATGCATCGGTTTCACACTGTGGATTTTTTTTCACCCTTCTTGACTGTGGTCGGCAAAGGTTCCAGGGTAGGTTTTCCCTCTGAATCGTCCTTGACTTGTGTTGAAAAACAGCTGCTAGGTCATACAGTTTGCTGGGTAAGGCCTTGCATTGTGAGAACACGACACCTGGGACTGCCGTGTCAATGTTTTTATGGGTCAGATCATGTCGCTGATCACTGCTCATCAATCGTGACTTCTCGTCCTTCAGATGCTTCTGTGCCTGCCAGTAGTGCTGTCAGTTTTTTTTTTCAGATGGCGTCGATTGCGCACTCGCCATTGACTTTCCCACAATGACCTCTTCAACCTACTCCCATCCTTGCTGGCTTTTCGGTGTTGACTTTCTACTCTCAACGGGTTGGACGCCTATCATCGTCACTAGTATGTGGTCGTTTCAGCTTTCTTTCTTTCGAGCACATAGTGACTTTGTACTCCAGCAATGGCAGAGGGTCGCTAGAATCTCTGTTGAATGCTCCATCTGACACCCAAAAGCAAAATGTCCCAAGCTACTCTCGCACGACGCAAGAATCGAAAGGGGACGGCCTCTCCATCTCCATCCCCAACACCTCCTCTTCCACCTCAACCCAACTTCCGCTTGATGACGAGTGTGCCAGAGTCATTTGATATGGACACAGGCGAGGGATCATCTGGGCAGTTTGACGACATGCCTGCCTCTGATGGTGGGTACGAAACCATTGGACTGCTTCCTGACGCTGAGGACCATGAAGTCGATTCTACTATGGCTGAAGTGGACTATTGGTTGGGTGCTGGTGCAAGTCAAGAGATCACATCTATGTGTGTCGATGCCGACTTGTCACCGGATGAGGACATCAGCCCCTCCAGTGTGGAAGGAAATCCACGCGCTAGTGCTGTGCCGTCGAGTGTTGATGAGGAGCTCGAAAATAGACCGCCTCAGGACGGTCGTGGTTCTCCATATGTCAATCCGGTTGATGCACCCCTGGCTCCTCCCTTGCCAGACAATCCTTTCCCTCTGCTCAACCCTTATCCACAGTTCATTTTCCCCGATCCAATGCTCATGAACGTCTCTGTTCAAAAGGATGCTCTGAAAGAGGTGCTCCCTAGGGCGCATGATTTCGCGCCACCTCGGTTGGTTTTGGACGATCTTCCCGTTTATGGACCTTCCTCCACTTTGCCAAAGGACACGGCGAAGGAGGCTTATTTCAAAGCACTTGGCTTTGGACCCCCAGGAGTGTTGTCTGTTGATCACACACCTTCCTCCGCTTTGCCAAGCAACATGGCGAAGGAGGCGTACCTCCAGGCACTTGGATTTGGACCCCCTGGAGCCTTGTCTGTTGATTGTGCTCCATCTTTGACTGAACGCCCTGCTTGCACATTAGTGTTCGCAGGTCCAGTTAAGTCCAGTTTTTTACCTCAAAACGACGCAACTGGCAACTGCAACCAGTCTAGACCGATCCAAATATTGAGGGACCGCAACCGGACCGCTTTGGACCGGTCTTTTTCGGTCCACAACGCAAAAAAAACCGGTCCAGACCGGTTGCGACCGGTCTTTTGTTGAAAAATTTATTGTGCCAGATATATTAAATGTTACCTCACGTATATAGCATGCGTAGATAGATAATTTAATTCTCCGTACGCTGGCCAAAATTTGAAGCGAATCGGTCAAGATTTGACTGAGATATGGTGAAAACGGAGAGAACATACATTCAAATTGCGTATAAAAATGTTTTTGGCCATATCTCAACCAATTCTTGACCGTTTTTGATGATTCAGGGACCGAAAATTAAGTAAAATGTGCACGAGTAAGGTACAATATGTGATGAGACGAAAGACCGGTTGCAACCGGTCTAAACCGGTCTTTTTCGGTTTTTATATATTTACAAAAACATGGCAACTGGCAACTGGACTGATCACAAATGTGGGCAACTGGCAACTGGAAAAGACCGGACTGTGGTTCAGTCCAGTTCTCACGCATCCGAAAACCAGCCTAGGTACTTCTGAGGCAGATTTCAATGCGCCTGCGGAAGACGAGGACTCTTTTCTCTTCCCAAACTTGGACGATAGTCCATTGGCGGACGATGTGACGAGAAACATGGATGAAAGTAAGGAGCTGGTCCCTCGTCAGCAAGCTGGTCGTATCTCAAGTTCGTCATGGGATGTGTTGAACACCGGCTTCCAGAAGATCGACGACATCATCGACCAACTTGCTAACAAGACAGGCCATACACATGAGAACATCATCACGTTGTGGAAGCGCACCCACACACATGAATGTACAGGCTCGATGTGGAATAAATACCAGAAATACTTTCTAGCTAATCGGGAGAAGGAACGTAGACGGATTGGGGACTCAAGGGCAAATTGTAGGTATTTCTTTTACCTTAATATGTTCTTGACTGATGGCGATGATTTAGGCTGGACTTGCTGGGTCGGTTTTAAAGAACATGAGCCCAGATGGCGTGAGATCCTTGAGGCCTACGACGAAGTCCTCGCCGCATCAAATGTTCACTCAACCATCAGTTAATGCACGCGAAAGTTTGACAGGCTGGTCAGTCAGCTCAAAAGGGTCACAAACAAAGCAGCCGAACAAGACGGCTTTGAATCCCTCTTCGTTTTGGTGGGAAATTCGATCCATGAGGACGTCGGTCTCTCTCAAGTTCACCTTTCGGCAGGTGCAGAGGAGGTATGTCCCATCTCCTGGTCTATCAACACATCCGCTAACAGCTATCCTGTCAGTTCTTGCAGGAGTGGCTTCACATGGATCATGACACGATGAGTGGTCTATTTAAGAACCACGTCTGGTAGGCCAAACCTCCCAAGTCAGTCGAAGTTCACCCCTAATCTACATTTTTTGCAGCAAGAGGATTTCCCTGGGACTCCAAACAAGGCTCGAGACAGACCAGAAGAGCTCGGCAGAGGCAGTTAACACAACCAATCCTAAGAAGCCTGGACCAGACGGGGACTCTTCCAACAGCGGCGACGATGACGACAACACAAGTAAAAGCTCTGGCCTCACCCTCGAAAAGGTGAAGGTGATCATCAAAACAGGCCTTCAAAACCTTCTGGGTATGTCACAACAATTGATCGTGGAACAACAGGTGCTGACGTGACGTTGCAGAGCCATATGACCTCTGTCTTAGTTTCGAATCTATTCCTTGGTCGAAGCTGTCCACCACCCTCGCCCCTGCCGGTCTTAGGATTGAAAATTGGACCAGAGGAGTCGATTTTCCGCGCTCAATTGCGAAAGGCGCTACTGTAATTCGTAAACGAAACACAAGCCAGGGAATCAAAGACCTCGGCATTGGTGCCATCCAGCGTTTCGCTGAGTCTTTTGCATCTGATGCTACGAGGATCCGTGTTGTCCGCATGGATCCAGAAAGTAAGTGTTGTTGCCATTCAACCATTATACTACTGACTTATTATATTGTTTTACTAGTGCTACTCACGAGCAAAGTGCCCTTGTACATGGAAGCACCGCCAGGTCCCAGCTCACTGACGAAAGTCACTCGTCGCAGTTATCTGGATGGTCACGTCGATCAGATCATGGACAGGTCGCAGGAAAAGCACCCTCGCATCGCGAAACTTCCGCCAGCACATGAGATCATAGAGATCAAGTTGAGTCCACCATCGGATCGCCTGACTATGGCGCCTCGTTGAGCACACCCCAAAAGCAAAAAGGAAAGAAGACCTGACGGCAGCGATGATAGCGATGATGAACCTGTGGTTCCACCGGTGAAAAGGCGACCCACCAAGAAGTCCAAGGAAATCGTCTCATCCAGCAACATCAGCGATGCCGACACCAATGATACTTTGGAGTCGACGGTGACTTCAAAGTCAGAGAAGGCCAAGACGACAGCAAAGGCGCTCAAGGGAAAGGGTAAGGCTACAGCGACTAAGACCACTGCCATGGGCACCGCCTCTGGATTGGGTGCTGCCCCAGCTGCCCCCAGCGACCAACTCAAACTGATCTCTGCATTCAGTGCAGTGTCTCGTGCTGTTGCTGCCGCGTCTACGTCCAAACCATCACCCCCCACTGTAAACCCAGCTGGTAGTGCATGCATCCAGCCACGCCCCATCAAGCATCAACCTCCAGCCATCTCAGCTGCCAGAGACCCATTCACCGTGAAAGAGGCCAGAGCTTCTGGAAATCCTAAGGGCGTGTCCATGCGACCTGTCACTCCCTCAACATTGACAATCCACGAGTCTACGACAATGTCCAAACAGTCAGCGTTTGGACCCATTTGTATCTTCGACGATCCAGCCCTCTCCCTGTCCAAGTCCACTTCAAAACGCTCAGTGGATACTGAAAGGTCGCAAGCGGTAATCAGCAAGAAACCTCGCACCAACGTTGACAGACCAATGAGTTCAGCACTTGCGATGGCAGATAAACCATTGGAGGAACCAATCATCATCCCAAAACCCACTTCTTCTGTGGAGGACACACTGGTGCCTGGAGCGATGTCCATGCCTACTCCACCCCTGACACAAGGGGCCAGGGTCAATCCTACACAGGGATACCAGTGGCCATATGGCTTCTTTCCTCCGTTCAGTTTTCCGCCAGGGTACCCGGCCCCACCCCCTGGTTGGACCTTTCCGGGGATGCCGCCTTGGAACCCTGACCGTCCCGCAGGTAGTGCTTCTGACTCAGCACCAGTTCCGCCATATCTGCCTCACCCGTACTTCCCTCAAGGCGCCTTCCCTACCCCTTCAGCAAAGCCAGCCGAAGGGGAGCCTGGACCCTCTCGCCTGACATGAGGTCGTCGCTTCATCATATTCTGCTTCAAGTTGGTGGTTGTGCAAGATTGTGCTCACTCGATCCTCTGACATTTTTCTTGTAGCTCTTAGTTCTTGTATGCATTTTGAACTGATTTCGTATGCATTTTGGACTGTCATTTTGGACTTGAATTTTTTACTATTTCTTGGACTATATTCTTGACATATATCGTATGTATTCCCGTAATTCCGTATTTTTAATACCAAAACCTTCTTGGAATGATTCTGTGTGACATACAAATAAAAAACACAGCACATCACGTTGCGCTGGGTGCTTGGGTGGTGAGAGGTCTTCGCGCTTGGGCGGTGAAGGTCACACTGGGCACTCTGGGCACTCTGCGCGGTCAGAGGCTCAATACCTGACACTTTGAACACCTTGGGCTCTTTGGGTGCTGCACTTTGGGCTCTAAGATGAAGGCCCGATCCCCTTCCTAATTTGGATTGATCAGGAAGGTGCCATAGTGATAGCGACCTCTCAGGCCAATTACCATCAGTCAAATAATTGGCCTCCGAGGTCATCTCGCACTCAGAAGCGCCAGGCCTGAAGTGAGTGGTTGAATAATGTTGTTTTGATGATGCAAATGTGATGCATAAATTCGCTAGTACATTATTCTTATTTCTAAGACATTCATCGTGCAGTAATGATTCATTGTGGAGGAGAAAAGGCCGTAGCCAGTATAACCAATGCTGAGGCTTGCTCATAGACAACCAATCACCGGCCTGCCCATTATGGTGAGTCATAGCCATTGCAATTGAATTGTTGAATGATACGGTCCTGTAGCGTAGAGTAGGCACTCTGTGAATTTTAAAGCACGGACTGTGCTCCCTGTTGTCAATGATGCTCTCAACTGTATCCAGTCGATCCCATGGAAGCCCACCCTCTGGTGTCCACATGTTATGAAACGAAATGATGGTCTTATGCACCTCGTATTCAATTGGCCATAGCCCGCTCCATTTGGCTGTAGATTTGCAGTTGGTAGTTAGGTGATATGTCAGGCGCTCTGAGGATGTTGATTGTCCTGTGTATGGTGGTATAAATATGTGCTTGGACGTTAAAAAGAGGTGGGGATTGGGTCAAGGCCTTACCTCGAACCGAGAAGTGTCAACGCACTTCGGACTGTTGTCGTTGATCAGACCTTGTGCTGCAGCTTACAGAAAGGGCACATCTTGATGATGCCGCAAACCCGCTACCCACATATGACAGTGACCCTAGCCCTTACCAAATGGACCAACCGAACCTGACAATGCTTCATACCATATGGGGCCAGCGGACTCGGCTGACATCTCAACAAATCATCCATAGTGATGGCTGGGCCGAACAGGTGGGTGCCTGCCAATAATGGGGGCTCCTATTGAAAATGATTCACAGTTGCATGCCAATAATGGGGGCTCCTATTGAAAATAACCCACACTTTGCACCAATGCCATTATTCTTTTGTGCTCTACAGGCGAAATTATTTTGAGCTCTGCAACAGGTGCAATTATTTGCACTCTATGGGGGTGCAATTATTTGTGCTCTAGAGGTGCAATTATTTCAAGCTCCACAAGTAGTGTTTAAAGGTTCAGTCCATAGGACTGCAAAAAACCGGTGGACCGAACTGAACCGGACCATGGTCCGGTCTTTTTTTCGGTTGCAGTTGCCCCAATTTGGGGTTGGTCCAGTTGCCGGTTGCCTCATTTCGAAAATCTTTTAAAACCGTTCAAAGACCGGTTTTGATCGGTTGCAACCGGTTAAACGGTCACGTGCGTTACATACCCTTGTAACCACGTTTATTACCTTTTATTGGATTTTTGTTTCATCCAAAACGGTTAAGAAGTGAGAAAGATATAACCAAATCCATATTTTACCTGAGTCTCTAGGAGATGTAATTCGGTTTCAGTCATAGCTATGTCAAATCTTCATTAAATCTCTTACAAATTGGTAGAATGACGGATATTTACATGCTTTACCATTTTATGGAAGCCGTTTATTTTTCAGAGTAATAATAGTTGAGATATAAATGGTTTATATTGGTATAATAAATTATACGCAAAAAAACCGGTCTGGATCGGTCTGAACCGGCTCCATAGACCGCAAAAGACCGGTCCTAGGTGGTTCGGTTCGGTTCCCTGAATATCTGGATTGGTCCTAGACCGGTTGCGGTCCACGGTTGCGCGTTTTGGGGGCAAAAAACCGGACTGAACTGAACTTGTGAACACTATCCACAAGAGGCGCAATTCTTTTGTGCTCCATGGAGGCGCAATTCTTTTGCACTCCATGGGGGCGCAATTATTCCCAGCGCTACAGGGGGTGCAATTATCTTGAGCTCCATGAGGGGGGAAATTATTTGCATTCCATGGGGGCACAATTATTTTGAGCTCCATAAGGGATGCAATTCTTTTGCACTCCACAGGGGGTGCAATTCTTTTGTGCTCCACAGGGCGCACAATTCTTTCAAGTGCTACTGTATGTACCTTGTGCTGTTGATAGGGTCACAAATAGTCTGTATCCAGCATTGTTTCAATGTCAGAGTGTGCTGTGCCCAATGTGAATGTGCACCAAAGGTCACAGTGCACCCATCAAAGTGCACCCAATGTGAATGGGCACCAAATGTCAGAGTGCGCCCAATGTAAATGTGAACCAAATGCCAGAGTGTGCCCATCAGAGTGCACCCAATGTGAATGTGCACGAAATATCAGTGTGCCCAATGTGAATGTATGAAATGTTGGAATGTGAATGGGCACAAAATGTCAGTGATTATTTTTCTGCATGAAATGTCAGTGTGCCCAATGTGAATGCATGAAAAGTGCGCCCAATGTAAATGTGAACCAACTGTCAGAGTACACCCATCAGAGTGCACCCAACGTGAATGTGCATGAAATATCAGAGTGCGCCCAATGTGAATGCATGAAATGTTGGAATGTGAATGGGCACCAAACGTCAGAGTGTGCCCATCAGAGTGTACCCAATGTGAATGCATGAAAAGTGCGCCCAATGTGAATGGGCACCAATTGTCAGAGTGTGCCCAATGTGAATGGGCACCAGATGTCAGAGTGCGCTCAACGTGAATGCACACAAAATGTCAGTGCACCCATGTGAATGTTCACCAAATGTGAGTGGGTGCCAAATCACTTATACCTGCACTAAGTATGCATCTGTGTCTGTTATTTTCCAGTTGTATTTCCACCCATTATCTTTTTGCATGAAATGTCAAGTGCACCCAATGTGAATGTGCATGTGAGTGGGCGCCAAGTCACTATGTTCCTATGGCATTTATTTTGCACAAAAAATATGTGCCCCCCCAATTGTAGTAAATGCCTGGCCCACTTTGGCAGGGATTTATGGCACTGATGCACTGCACCCATTGGTCTCATTGGTGAGTCCTAACCTGTGCAATTATTTTGCGCTCTACAGGCGCAATTATTTTGAGCTCCACAAGGGGCACAATTATTTGCACTCTATGGGGGGTGCAATTATTTTGCGCTGTAGAGGCGCAAATATTTCAAGCTCCACAAGGGGCGCAATTCTTTTGTGCTGCAGGGAAGCACAATTATTTTGAGCTCTACAGAGGGCACGAGGCGCAATTCTTTTATGCTCCAGGGCGCAATTACTTGCGCTCTATGGGGGAGCAATTATTTTGCACTCTATGGGGGCGCAATTATTTTGTGCTCTAGAGGTGCAATTATTTCAAACTCCATGAGGGGCGCAATTCTTTTGCACTCCATGGGGGCACAATTATTCTGAGCTCTACAGGGGGTGCAATTATCTTGAGCTCCACAAGGGGCGAAATTATTTGCATTCCATGGGGGGTGCAATTATTTCGAGCTCCATGAGGATGTACACTCCACAGGGGGCACAATTCTTTCAAGTGCCACTGTATGTACCTTGTGCTGTTGACAGGGTCACAAATAGCCTGTGTCCAGCATTGTGTAGTGAATACAAATGTGAGTGGGCACCAAGATACTGCCAGTGTCAGATTGTCATGCCCATTGGTGCTTCAGGTGGGCACCATAACTGTCAATACCGAGTGTGTATCTGCGCCCATTATTTTTCAATGTGTATCTGTGCCCATTATTTTGTGCACCAATTTTGCCATGTGGATTTCCACCAAACATGAGTGGGCGCCAAGTGTGTATTTGCGCCTATTATTTTTCTTCATGAAATGTCAGAGTGCGCCCAATGTGAATATACATGAAATATCGGAGTGTGCCCAATGTGAATGCACACAAAATGTCAGAGTGTGCCCAATGTGAATGTGCACCAAATGAAATATGAGCCCAATGTGAAGGTGCCCCAAATGCGAGTGGGTGCCAAGTCAGTATATACCTGCAACAAGTGTGCATCTGCACTTGTTGTTTTTCAGTATGTATTTGGAGTGCGCCCAATGGGAATGTGCACCAAATGTCAGGGTGCACCCATCAGAGTGTGCTCAATGTGTTCTATTCTGACTTTCTAAGGTGTCCAGACATGGGTAGGTGATGATACCTCTCATGCTCTCTCCTATTTCGCATTTTTCACTGCCATCCCATTCTCCTCCCATTTCCAAAACATTTTATGGTCCTATCCTGACTTTCTAAGGTGTCCAGACATGGGTAGGTGATGATACTCCCCATGCTCTCTCATATTTCGCATTTTTTACTGCCTTCCCATTCTCCCCCACCCTCCAGGTCACTCCCAAATCACATTGGTGCCTCCCAAATGCCCCATATTTCACTCTCTTGGATGGTACAGGATATATGCTGGGCTCTGGGCTCCAGAAGTACACTTCCTGGATTAATCTACAGGAATTGAAGATGGAATTCCTGGAATGGTGGATGGATTTCATGAATTTTCGGGATGGATTCCATAGATTTGCAAGATGGCTCTCAGCCAGTAACCTACAGCTACTTTTATCCAATATATAGTTATCTTTCTCTGTAACTTTTGGCTGAACCTTAAGAAACGAAGAAGAGCACTGCAAAGCTCTGGACAATAATCAACGCAACATGCTTGACAGAAAAATCACACTTGTGAGAGTGTGACAGCCTAGACAAAACAGCTGAGTATTGAATTCAGTTGGCCACAGACAACCGTTGCTCTTAAAAATGGTATCAGTAGATGCTGAATTATGTCTAAATTATGATTCCAGCTTGTTTGAGCATCCAAGCTTCTTCCCCCATGTTTTGTAGCATGAACTTGTAGAATTATCGGAATATTTGTTTTTGTTTTCTTGGCCCTTCCAACATCTTTCAAGTCTTTTGCTGCCATAAAATATTTACACAACTACTGGTGCTTTTCTAATAGGTATAGATTGATAGAGGACGTTTATACAATTCTAATGATACTAAATTTGTACATTCAAGCTTCTTCCCCCACCCCCTGAGCTCGAAAATATACCGGACATGGCCAAATTTTGACAAAGTCCAAACATCATTTGGCACAAGAAATTTGTTCCAGTGGGGCACATGATGTCATTCAGCAGGGCAGCTACAAACTACTTTGGTTTATGCATTTACTACAATTGGGGGGGCGCATATTTTTTGTGCAAAATAAATGCCATAGGAATATAGTGACTTGGCGCCCAGTCACATGCACATTCACATTGGGCACACTCGACATTTCATGCAAAAGAATAATGGGTGGAAATACACACTGAAAAATAACAGGTGCAGATGCATACTTAGTGCACACATTTGATGTGCATTCACATTGGGCACACTCTGACATGACATTTCATGCCCATTTCACATTGGGCGCACTCTGACATTGAAACAATGCTGGACACAGACTATTTGTGACCCTATCAAAGCACAAGGTACATACAGTGGCACTTGAAAGAATTGCGCCCCCTGTGGAGTGCAAAAGAATTGCGCCCCCTGTGGAGTGCAAAAGAATTGCATCCCTTATGGAGCTCAAAATAATTGTCCCCCCCATGGAATACAGATAATTTCACCCCTTGTGGAGCTTGAGATAATTGCACCCCCTGTAGAGCTCAGAATAATTGAGCCCCATAGAGCAGAAGTAATTGCGCCCTGGAGCACAAATAATTGCACCCTGGAGCACAAAAGAATTGCACCCCCCATGGAGCGCAAAAGAATTGTGTCTCTCATGGAGCTTGAAATAATTGCACCTCTAGAGCGCAAAAGTAATTGTGCCCTGGAGCACAAATAATTGCGCCCTGGAGCATAAAAGAATTGCGCCCCCCCCCATGGAGTGCAAAAGCTTGAAATAATTGCACCTCTAGAGCACAAGATAATTGTGCCCCCATAGATCGCAAGTAATAGTGCCCTGGAGTGCAAAAGAATTGTGCCCCCCATGGAGTGCAAAAAATTGTGCCCTGGAGTGCAAAAGAATTGCACCCCCTGTGGAGCGCAAAAGAATTGCGCCTCTTATGGAGCTTGAAATAATTGCACCTCCAGAGCGCAAAATAATTGCGCCCCCATAGAGCACAAGTAATTGCACCCTGGAGCACAAATAATTGCACCCTGGAGTGCAAAAGAATTGTGCCCCCTGTGGAGCGCAAAAGAATTGCGCCTCTTATGGAGCTTGAAATAATTGCACCTCTAGAGCGCAAAATAATTGCATCCCCCATGGAGTGCAAAAGAATTGCGCCTCTCATGGAGCTTGAAATAATTGCACCTCTAGAGCACAAAAGAATTGCTCCCCCATAGAGCGCAAGTAATTGCGCCCTGGAGCGCAAAAGAATTGCACCTCTCATGGAGCTTGAAATAATTGCACCTCTAGAGCACAAAATAATTGTGCCCCCCATGGAGCGCAAAAGAATTGTGCCTCTCGTGGAGTGCAAAATAATTGCACAGGTTGGGACTCGCCAATGAGACCAATGGGCGCAGTGCATGGGTGCCATAAACCTCTGCCAAAGTGGGCTGACCCATTGTATGAGGGGCTTTTCTTCATGCCACCCATCCATGGCGAAAAATTCACCTGTTGTTGCCTGCAGGCGCAACAACGAGGCTGCTGTCAACACATTTAAATACTTACTTCACATACAACAGGTTAATAATATATCTATTTAACTTTCTCCTGTGTGGTCCCCCACAGTGGTACTAACGAGGCAGCACTCTTGTTAACTGCCTGAAAGAACAATGGGCACAACAATGGGATCCATGCAATTGGGCGCAACCCATGGGTGCCAGAGGCAAAGTGGGCCGATCTGTCCTCTATGGGGCTCTGTTCGTGCGGCCCACCCATGTCGCATGGCCTATTTTAGAGTCTCGGCCCAGTCATTCCCAAGGCCGAATTCTTGACAGCTCGGCCAAGTACGCTGGCCCACTGTTGATGGGTGCCTGTCACACACTGCTGGCCCATCAGTGATGGACCCATTTGACTGCCCTAACTGCGCTACCAATGCCAGCTTCGACGTTCAAATGTTTCGAAAAGTGACGTGACTGGTAGGTAGCCTCCTGTTATCGGCAGAAGAAGCAACGTCGGAGAGTTCATGTAAGTGTCCTCTGGTCAGTATGAAGCAAATGAGAAGAGAGAAAATTTTTACATGACGTGTCAAACCCGGCTCCATTTGAATCATTGCCAAAGCTTTCATCCACCCTCATCGCCGCTTAAGCATTTGCGCATCATCAGCTCGTCCAGTGGTTATCCAAATGATCGTGATGATGAGGATCAATTTGCGAGGTCTGGATATATGTGGTCTGTGAAATGCAAGGCAGGAGAGTCACTTACCGTTTTTTAACATCCTCCAACTTTTCACCACACGATTCCGAGGAGTCTGTGGAAATGGAGTTGTGTTCTGAAAGGAACATCAATAGTAGGGCAGACGTCGAAGGAAAGCAGTGTACCACGTTGTGTCTCACCATTCATCAGTTAGGACGTCGACGGTCGCAGAGAAACTTGAATGTAAAGGCTCCTTACTTTCTCGTTGAAATACTTGTGATGTAGAATACTGTAGCATTTCATTCAATTCGACGGTCACGTGTCATGGTGCCCTTCAAATTGCTGAAATGTCACAGTGGTCACGCAGATTTTTGTAAGGTGTCGAAATCATCTGGCACTCATGTGATAAATGTCGAAATTTTTCGTGGCCTGTGGCGCTAAGTGGTCGAAAATTCACCCAAATTTTCGGCTTGTCACGGCGAATTTGTGTGGTTGTCGAAACCAAAATTTTGACAGGCCTGTCACATGTCACCAGCCCTGTCGAATTGAACGAAATGCTACAGTAGGCCATGTCAATAAACGAATCAAAATTGTCATAAATGACCTACACTATTCCAGAACACACATCATTCTGCCTTGTCAATCCCGTTGTTGCCCTCCGGAATTTCATATTCGCATCCCTGTCCAACCCGCATAACTTCCCAACTGCAATTTTCCACAAATTTTCCAGGTATCACTTCGCTAGGGAAGATATTTGGTATGTGTATTTTCTGAGTGATAGCAGAATGAATTGACTGGCTACAGTTCAGGGTGAAAAGCTCACCATAATCCCCCATCATCCCCGCGCCGCGTTATGGTACCCAGTTCGCTTCCTTCCTGTCCCTTCTTTTATCACAGTCAGTCTCAGCTAGTGTTTGAAAGTCCGGTTAGGTCCGGTTATTGGGTGCCCAGGGGCTCTAACCGAGACCGAGACTGGTTAGCCTTTGTCCCGAAACCTAAAATAACCGGACCGGACCGCAACTAACCGGTTACGGTCGGTTATTTGCAGTTACTAACCGGTTAGGACCGAAAAATAAAGAATCGGTTATAACAAGGCAAATATGCTCATATGTATCTTGATAGATATTATTTCTGCATATTCTAGCTTTAAAACGAGCCCAAGAACGCTAAAATCGGTGAAGAATTGACATATTTATGCAATTATCCTTGAAAGTCTACACATTTGAGTGATATTTTAGAGATTTGACTGTAACTTAGTCAAATTTTAAGCGTTTTCGACGTTCTCAAGTGCGTTTTGAAGGTGTATAATAGGGCTGGTTATAACCGGTTATAACCGGTTATTTAACGGTTAGTTAACTGCAAAATAACCGGTTATTCCATTTTCAAAATCAACTAACCCTAACCGCGGTTAGGTTAGTGTTGCGGTTAGGTCCGGTTATTTTCCGGTTATTTTCCGGTTAACTAACCTAACTTTCAAACACTAGTCTCAGCCGATATTCATTACCACCCTCCGGCGATTATTATTCCTGTCTTCCCCAATCAGCCATCGGCTCCTGCGCGAATGTCAGTGTTTCCCCTCTAAGAAAAATATCAACAGGGGTGTCGATGGTAGGCATGCTGCGCGAGTTCTCTGAGAGTGTTTTGAGAAAAAGCCGGTGGAGGTGGTAGGTATTCTGCAAGACGTGGTGGGGTCAAGATTTTTGTGAAGGAGGGATTGGCTGTCTGAGCGCCATGGTCAGATGACGAATATGACGGTTTCATCTCAAATTGAGGATCTTGAAGTCCTGGAGGAGAAGAGCGCTTGGAAATGTAGGACATGGTGGCCCGTGGGATGATGAACTTAAGTGGAGTCTGAAGGAAGTTGGCACCTGCAGAAACTTGAGAAATTAACGAGGCAGAGACAGCCCAAATCGAAAACAAAGATTTGTCCTGGACGCGGCTATGTAAGCGCCTAACTACGCTAGTCTGCTTGAGGGATTGGGCAAGAGGCCTTCGTCAAATTTCGGACTTGATCAAGGCGGAATGCAAAAAACCATGTGCTTCTCGTGTGGTTGTCGTATCCCCGAATCCGCTGGACCACTTGAGCTCTGTACATGATAGAAAAAATCCTTCTGAAGTTTAGAGAGATTGCTTCGTATGAGAATATCTAGTACTAGTAGTGCAAATTGTGGAAGTGTGATGGCTTCCGTCACGCGTCGCGTCACAACGCGTGTTGTTAATGTCACGTCACGCTGCGTGACGCAGCGAGCAAGGTCCAGCAAATTTTTATCGTCATTGAAATACCACACAACCAGCTACAACAAGGTGTAGTGTCTGCGCGATTTAAAGCAACGTTCTTGGCAAGCTGCGACAAGGCGGCAAGGCCTAATACTGACTCAGTTAAGTACTTGAAAGCCATATTTTCCGTGAAAAGGGCTAACTTTTCCCTACCTTCCGTTCATAAGCTCCGAGGCGCATCGTTGATTAAATAATCTTAACGTCCGTCAGGGCAGTGCCGCGGATGGTCCTTCCGATCCAAACTTGGCGAGACGGGCCCGGGACCAGCCAGAGAACGAAAACAACATCGCACCAATCAATCGGACCGCAGTGCGCAGGCATCAAGCACAGTTCATGCCAATCTGACAGGAGTGGGCTGTGAGGCAAGGACGCGGCGGCAAGCTTCCAATTCATTTCGAGACGTTGATGACTTAGGCTATGAATAGGAAATTTAACAACTTAAGTTCAAGTACTGAGCGGTCGTCTTTGTTGTCACCTTCGCTCTAATCTTGGACCAGTCTTCCGTAAGTTGAGGATAGGATAACTGTTGGAATTGTCCGGAGAATCTTTGGCGTATTACGCCTTATGTCGAAGGAACCATGCTCTACGTCGTCATCTGTATAAATTATCAAGAGGCGGGCGTTTCCGATTTATAGCTGGTGCTATATCCACACGAGGCTGGATAGATTAGTCGACATGTGGGAACATTCCTCACTTACAGGACGACCTATCAGCTCTTTACCACCGCCACGTCAATACCCCGCGCTCAATATAAGCGCCATCCACTCCCACCCTCCTTCCACTTTACCCCATGGACTACAGCAACGAACCACCCCATTCGCCCCTGCTTGACATCCAAGAGAAAAGACCGTTCAACGCGGAGCCTTCAGCCGCCGCTCTCGTTGAATTTCCATTGACTCCAGAAGACCTCGTCTACTGTCGCAATCATGGCCCTGTACGGGAGTTCGATGATACATACCAACTTACAGTCAAGACGGATAAGAATGAAGACATCAAGTTCAGCGTTAGCCAACTCACAACATTATTCCCGAAGGCTCAGATCGTCGCTGTTCTTCAGGTAACTTGAGATTAGTGAACTCACAATTCACAATCTGTTGACGCGAGCTCTAGTGTGCGGGACTTCGGAGGAATGAAATGGGCCTAGTGAAACCTGTTCACGGTGTTGCTTGGAGAGACGGAGTCACTGCGAATTGCAAATGGGGGGGTGTTCGTTTATGTGACCTGCTGAAGTATTCAGGGGTACAGGAGGCGCATCATGTCTGCTTTTCATCCTACGCCACGCTCTGTCAGGACGAAGAATACTATGGTGCCTCCATTCCATGGGAAAAGGCAATTCGCGAGGACGAGGATGTTCTGATTGCCTATGAGGTACGAATTCATTTTGAATAATTTCATTTTGAAAGCATCTGACAAATATGTAATACCAGATGAATGATGAACCTCTGAGCCCCGATCACGGCGCGCCCTTGCGCGTGGTTGTACCTGGATATCTTGGCGCACGCTGGGTGAAGTGGATAGATAGCATCCTGATCTCGGATGAGGAATCTCCAAATTATTATCAACAACGTGATTATAAGATCCTACCCCCGAGTGTACGCACTTTGACAATCACCTCCAAATATACTTCCTCACCCTCAACTAACAGGTCGAAACCAAGGCCGCTGCGAAATCTCTGTGGTCAAAGTATCCATCAATGACGGCGCTTTCGCTCAACTCAGTTATTGCATACGTGCAGCGATCCTCAAACTCAATATTCGTCAAGGGCTACGGCATTCCTGGACCAACTGGGAATATAACGGCCGTGGAATTAACGACGGATTCTGGCGCGACGTGGCACAGTTCTCGGATAATATATAGGGAAGGTAAATGGAGTTGGACATTGTGGGAAGCAGAGTTGTTTGGCGTTGGGGAGGGCGGTACAGTGCATAGCCGCGCGATCGATGCGCTTGGAAATGTACAGCCACGAGAAGGGTTGTGGAATCTCCGTGGTGTTGCATTTAACGGCTGGGGAGTTGGACACTGGTAAATATTAAGATGACCTTCGACAACCTGTATTATCCTACCGCGTTCATCTCTCTGTACAATATGTTTGACCTACCAAATTCTCATCTCGAAAAACGGTCACAAAAACGTGAGTGATAAATCCTGGACAACTGTCAGAAAATCGTTAGCAATGCTTCAAATCTAATGGGGTAATTCAGGTACTCACAACCCTGTTCTCCAGCCGAATTGATTCCTATGTAACCCTCATAAGTGTCGTCTGTCAAGAGCAGAATGCGAGATCACTGAAAGGCGATGGATGGACGATGATATTTTTAGTTACCATTATATGGCCACCGGTGAAGGTATGACTCTGTTGTCTTGAGATACGTTTCAATGGTCTTGATACCGTTTGTGTAAAATATTTCTCCAGAAGTTACTGGGAGCCATAACGCAAGATTTTCTTCGTCAGGCACTATTTGACAATTGTAAGAGCCACCACAACGGATCCCTGATAAGCCTACGTACTATCTGTGTAATCGGCCCTAAATGGCTTTGTAAATGTTGGATCCCAAACCACTCCGAGAAACCATATTCTGTCTTCTTCTTCCCCATAGATAACCGCTATGGGATTCTCCACGTTACAGCCCGGGTAGACCTCAGCGAGAAGGGGAACAGCATCAAATTCTCTCAACAATACCTCGCCATCAGTGTCTTTGTATATTTTAATTTTCTTGGTTATTCCTTCAATGTTGGCAATTCGGGACTTGAGGGAAGAAACGTTATGAGGTGGCGCGATGGAAAACCTGTCGATGCGACCCAATAAATTGTCGTCTGGATCGAATGATGTCTTTAGAACTATGGCGCCCTGCGTTCTATAGACGCGATAACAAACTAGATAACAATCCGTAGTATCCATTGGAATCTGGAGCTCGTCAAACGCACCATAACGTGGCTCATGAAGCCCACTTTTGAGTAGATCCTTCGGCCGGCCGCTCGCTGGTATTCGTTTGACAAGCTCGTGTTGCGCAATAACAAGAGCAATGGGTTCATCCTCAGACCCGGAATGTCCCTCGATCGAGAGCTGAATAGAATCGTCGAAGAAGGGAGAGTAACTTGAAAGAGATTTGAATAAATTACAACTCGTAATCATCGGAAAACCTTCGATTAAACAAAGATGGTTCTTCACGGATGAGACGCTATGCGGCGCTGTGATTAGTGTGCGGCTGATGGATGGATTATTTGCGTAGATCGGGTTGTATGAATCGATTGGGCCATAAATCGTGTAAATTCGGTAGTACACTTCCCGTAAAGGTCGATAGGAGGAATAGATAAAAAGAAATGAAGAGACGCACAGCAACAAGAGTTGTCAGCGCCACGTTCAACCTATAGAGTTCGTTACTAGCCATCTGCGAGAAAGAATGGTATATAGCTGACGGTCTCGCTTCCGTCTGGCCAATCTGGGCGCGCACCTGGATCAAGCGGTAGGTTGGCGCTCATGTCGTTGATAATATCATTGATAAGATGAAAAGCAATATGGGTCTCGACTCAAACACGTGACATCAATGTTCTTCCAACCGTCCGCGTCACTCCGAAGTCCAGGTTGCCTGCTCGACGTTCAACGTTCAACGTTTCAACCCTCAGAAGATCGTCGCACTTGTGTGACAGTCGACACCTCAATAAGTGGGAATATTTTCTCCCACCTCTACAGTACACTCGATGTATGAGAGCAATCTCATCGCGTTTTTGCCAGATGAAGGAAACAAACAGAAGAAATTACCATCTGATATTAGATGGTGGGAAGTTTCTTGACGACTAGGGCAGGCATTAAACGCGGTAAAGCTCTCCGACATGATGATGCGTATAGGTGACATCACAACGTGGCCAGATCACCTCCCCGAATCCGTCCTCAATTGCCTTACGCTGGCCTCGTTATCCTAAAACTCCTCCTCAAAACCTATAAGAAGAGTGTCTCATCAATTCGAAATACAAATGGCTGTCTCTCTTTCCCCAAGTGACCTCCTCGGCTTCCAACGTAAGTCCTCCTTCGTCTTCCTCCTCTTGCCCAAACACGACTAATAACGCTCAGGGCCGCTCACCCAACATGGTACCTCCCTCCTTACCATTACCAACGACAATAGCAAGCCCGTCGCATTCAAGATTAAGACTACCGCCCCAAAGGCATGGCAAATTAGGTCGTTTCCATCGAGTTGGCTAACTCTGTTTCCCCAGTTGTACTGTGTACGCCCCAACTCTGGCCGCATTGAACCTGGAGACAATTCCGTAATCACTGGTGAGTTTATTTCGCCGCGTGTCTTCAGACTTTTTACTTACAGGTGTACGCTGCAGTTATACGCCAAGCGTCCAGGAGAGAGCCGCCACTAAACGTCAAATGCAAGCACAAATTTCTTATCCAGAGTACTATAGTTACTCCGGAGAGAGAAAACATGTCTCCCCACGAAATCGTACGGATAATATTTTCCGGTCACCGAGTCCAACTAATGTTATTTCTTTCCAGTGTGGTAGTCCCGACGTCACCGAAGGAGGGAACATGCATCAGCAGAGGATTCGTGTGTCATATCTGCCTGCACTAATTCCAACGCGGGCAAGGGATGACGCCACTATTGCGTCCATTATTGACCGAATCCCCTTGGTGTGTTCAAAGCCGTGTGTAGTTTTGTGATGAACACCTCATGCTCTCTTTGCAGCTTAGTGACGACAGTACTTTCATACCCGGTAGCGAGCCGCAGCCGCCGGAAAACCCTCATCACCCGGAAGAGCCTTCGCCTCCGTCACACTCGGACACTTGCGCAGTTGACGAAAACTCAGGTCACGCACCTCATGGCCGCCTCCCAATTGCTCAAGAAGGTGAATTCTCGCACCCGAATGAATCGCCGTTCCAGATTTCTCCTGAAGCGGCTCTGCCTGCCCAACCTATCCCAGAGCTCGCTGAGCCAGGTTCAGACGAAGTTCGCAGGTCTGACCTCGTTTTCACTCCCGCCGTCGTCAGTACCCCCAAAAATGAGCCCATCAACCTATGCGAGGATGAGCACCAGAAAATCGAGCCCTTGGAACATGCGAGCATTTCTACGACAGCACCGACATCATCACTTCATCAAAACACGATGTTACCGCAAGTAAGTGCGGCAGCGACCGATGTTTGCAAGATCTCTCGTGGGGTTGAACCGGCCATTCCCTTACACATGGTCATTGGAGTGCTTGTGTTGGCGATGTCTTTCTCCGCATACATTGTTACACGGGGATAGTTCACATCTTAGGACTTGACGTCGTATGACCCCCTTACTTCATCTATTTTTATATATATGGCTTTAGTTTTGGACTTCAATCGCTAAGCCATGGTTTTGCCTCAACGCCGACTCATGATCGAGAGGAATTTGAGAAAACGCATTGGCTGGAAAATATAGCAACCTATGTCCTGCATATTTCTTGTAAAGGTATACATGTAGTGTCTGGTCCGGGCGTGATCAGAAAGTAACTAATAACTAAGTCGAAAGGTATCCCTTTGAAACAAGAAAATCAACAATAATGCGGACCGCGTCAAGAACCTCCGTTTCATGGGTCTTGATATGAATTTCTGGAGCTTCTGGGGCCTCGTATGGCGCAGATATTCCAGTAAATTCTTTGGTTCATGAGTTTCCCCGTCCTCAACACAACCGAAAATCTAACCTTGGATTTCTCCGGCCCTCGCTTTTTTGTACAACCCTTTGGGGTCCCGTTCCTCCACTATCTGCAGTGGCGCATCGATGTATACCTCGACGAACGGTAAGGAGGCCTTCAAATGTAGTTCCCTGGCTGTGGCTCTGTCTGCCAAATAGGGAGATATGAATGCGGTGATGGATACGCATCCTGCGTCGGCGAATAATTTGGACACCTGCCAAGACAGACGTCAGCAGCCAATAGCCCAGTAAGGACGTCTTACTCACCTCGCCTATCCGTCGTATATTTTCATTTCTAGACTTTTCGTCGAAACCAAGATCTTTGTTGAGGCCAAATCTTACATTGTCACCATCGAGACGGTAGGTGAATTTGTGAAGGTTCAGCAGATGCTGCTCGAGAGCACAGGCGATGGTTGACTGCAACAGGATGGGAAAATCTGAGCTATGATGGAATTTAAAAGTAAAAGACCGTACCTTTCCGCTGGCGCTTAACCCTGTAAGCCAGACAGTAACGCCTTTCTGACCAAGAAATTGCGTCCGCTCCAAGTTGGTCACAGAGCCTTCCAATCCAACAAAATGAGAAGAGAGGCCACCACAGAAGAGCGCTAGCGAGTATACCTGGGTGGAAGGTAATATTGGTGGCCATCACAAGTATGCAGATGACAGGAGAGCGTAAATTGCACGATCGATATGAGTTCAAGTGGGTTTATGTCGGAGCGGTTTCAATGACGGGTAAACCTGGGTCCACAACGGCTTTCCGTCTTCTCAAATGTGCGACCAATACTCCGGCGTTTTTCCAGCTAATACTTATATGCTTGCACATGACGCGATTCTATAGTCTTGCTCAATTATTGATGACGTTTACTCTCTAGTACTGTGGCGTCTCTCTCGGCGGCCCCTGTGCCACCAGAATAAATTATGCAAGTCGTCCAAAAGTCGTCATAACTTACCTGAATTTTTGAAATGAACAATGGAAAAATAATGTACATGTTGTATTGAAGTTGGGAAATTTAGGATTGAAATAGCGGAGCCTCAGAGAAGGATTACTCAAAATCAAACTTAGATAAAATGACTTTTAAATGACTCTTGGCGATGCGCCATGCCAACCAAGTTCCAAGTCGGCCGAGGTGTCATAGACTCATAATACTCTGTCACTCAGTCGAGAAAAAAAAACGGCTTGATGGATTGAATTCATACAAAATCCACTTTTTACATATTGAAATCTCAAGTTGCTGAGCGGGCATAACCCAAGCTGTCGTAAACAGAGTCGACATCGCACAAACATGACACGCAAGAATTTGTTCGGAAGGTCACGCGCATTGACATGGGTCTTGCGCACCAGATTTTACTCTCGAGTCTCAGCTCACTGATTAGTACTCAGCGCTCAGCGGCCATCTTTCTTTCGATCAATGGCTCGAGACTTCGAAAGTCGCGTCGCGCACACCTTAGAAATCTCGCGGAGGGGCATCTAACTCAATAAACTTATGGGCTTGAGGCCTGAGGAGGCCTTGAAAAAGCTGGGTGAATTTACATTTCGTTGTGGTGGGTTGCTGGCACTGCTAACGTTCTCTCGTTCAACTGGAGCATCATACGTTGTTCGCACTCCGATTTTTCGAAGGAAGCTACGAAACACAAAAGGAGGCATCCAGGCACTCTGTGACAGCCAGAGATTCACGAGCAGAAGGTGAAGGGAAAGAAGGGAAAAGCCGGGCTGTGGGTTTTCCTATTCCTCACTTTGTCGTCAGGCGCTCAGCCTGCAGGCCCAGGTTTTACGTACGGGATAGCTCACCCTTACCTTCAGCGCGTCAGCCTGCGAGAGCAACACCGATTACCCCGAATTCTTTTAGTAGAGCGCTCCGTCTTCCAGGAGGCATTCTGCATGCGACTCGGAGGCGTAGCTTGGTCACTCTAGGTTGACAGAATCTATGCGACAAGCATACATTCGTGCGTCGTCTGCAAACTATATCAGATTGTACCCCGCCGTTGAAAATCAAAGTTACATATGTAGGGCAAGAGCAGACCAGCGCAAACCATACATACCAGCGGCGAGTCGGGGCAAAAATATCGCGCTAAACACATGCAACAGTTCTTCTGATGCGACAATGGTACCTTATCCCTTACCACGATCTTTCGCGATCGCTTCCTTCAGCTGAATGTCGTGGTTCGTCTTCCATTATGTTAGAAGGCGGTTACTTGGGTAACAGTGCCAGTGCTGAAAGGACCCAAGCCACAGAGGTAGGTTATTGGTTGACTTCGAAAATCTGGCCGTATCTCAGTAACCCTGTCAACCGCGAAACGATGTGAAATATGTGAAATCCGAATGCCAAATGGCGCAGCGAAAGATTGGGCCAGCAACTTGCCAACAGAACGCATGTGCGCTTTGGATCCACACAGGCTGCGTCAGGCTTGTGTTTAGTCAACATGGTCGTGAGGTACGGAGCCGGAAATTTGATACGCAAGGCATGTGTTTCATCAGACTTCTTGCTACTGACAATTTGCCTTGAATGGTGTGCACTGCTTCTTGCACGCATGCCGCAATGAGCTTCTAGAAAATACTATGCTCGGGGACGTCGGCATAATTTCATAATTTCATTTGCACGCATTTCGCACCGATGACTGAGGCATACATATATAAGGGGACCGAAAGAGGACTTTGAGTTGATAACTTCTGGTGAGTCGTCTTCCCCTTATTGTTGTACCCCGCTAACTAGAGTGACGTCTAGGCAAGTTACGCGAGACTGCTCTGGTAGCACTCAACCATCCAACTCAAACCTCCCAAATCCTTATCTACTTTCACGACATCTACAATTTATGTCTCCTCAACTGTTCACTTATGCGCTGCTTGCCGCAACGTCGCTCTTTGGCGCTATCTACGCTGCTCCCATTGCACCAGTATGCCATTACGTCACTTTGGCAAGTATGACCACTGATTTGACCTTTGCAGGACGATGACGCTCTCTTCTCGCGCGCAACCTGGGGAACAGGTTTGTGTTTATTTTTTTCTCTTGAAATTATCACCGACTAGGACGCGCTCTAGGAAAATACACCATTGATCTGACGGTCTACCATTCTCAAGTTAAACCTGTGTTCCTGAAGGAGTTTAGGGCGCACAACGAGAAGTTCGAGTCGCTGTGAGTGTTTTTTTGGGTCATCGTTTTGTTTCATTTCTCAATCCTTTCATGAAGGTGTGGTTCTAACCCCGACTTTGAGATCACGCGTAAAGGCGATGTCAGTCCGAGCCCTGTCGACTCCAAGAAGAAGCAGCTGGGGAAATGTACCAAGGTACGTGCACATTATCTGTCCCCGTCCTTCGCGAACGCCATAACTGAACGTTGCGAACAGAGTACCTTCACTTTGAACCTTGGCGACGTTGTCCTCTCCCACATTCCCAGATCACGGAGCCCTAGCCCTGCTCGTCGTTCCGTTCACGAGTACATCGAGGAACTTTATCGTCGCGCCACCTGGGGCACAGGAAAATACACCGTCGACCTGTCGCTCTACCATTCTGAAATTAAGCCTGTATTCCTGAAGGAGTTCAAGGCATCCAACGCGAAGTTCGAGTCGCTGTGAGTGTTCATGTGATGCTATCGTTTCATTGCGTTTCTCAAAGCTTTTACAAAGGTGTGGTTCGAACCCCGACTTTGAGATTACACGCAAAGGCGAAGTCAGCCCCAGTCCTGTCGATGCCAAGAAGAAACAGTTGGGCAAATGCACAAAGGTCCATTATCCTATCCCCGATCACAGCAAACGCTCTAACCATTTTTTTTGAATAGAGCGCCTTTACGTTGGATCTTGGCGCAATTGTCCTCTCCCACATCCCCAGATCACGGAGCCCTAGCCCTGCTCGTCGTTCGGTTCACGAGTACATCGAGGAACTTTATCGTCGCGCCACCTGGGGCACAGGAAAATACACCGTCGACCTGTCGCTCTACCATTCTGAAATTAAGCCTGTATTCCTGAAGGAGTTCAAGGCATCCAACGCGAAGTTCGAGTCGCTGTGAGTATTTATGTGGTGCTATCGGTTCATTGCGTTTCTCAAAGCTTTTACAAAGGTGTGGTTCGAACCCCGACTTTGAGATTACACGCAAAGGCGAAGTCAGCCCAAGTCCTGTCGATGCCAAGAAGAAGCAGTTGGGCAAATGCACCAAGAGCTCTTTCACTTTGGACCTCGGTCATATTGTGCTTGCGCATATTCCCAAGTCCCGAAGCCCGAGCCCAGCCCCGGCCCGTTGAACAGTAATACGGTACTGTGATTGTACTAGTAGTTACTGAGACGTTTGGCGTTACTCTTGAGATTTAGCGTGAGGCAATTTCGAGGGAGAGCCCGTACGGTTACGTTTTTATGCCGAAAATGAGCGGTGTGCAAAGGCCAATTATAAGTAATTGCTTTGAAAGTCAGCATCTTTTACTTGAATGAACGTATTAGCTTGTATTAATAAGTTGTAAAGCCTTCAACAATTTCAAGAAAAGAGGCCGAAGTCACGTGGCAGAACGCGGTCGGGCCCGATTGACAAGCATCAGTCAACAAATGAAGTGATCATGACCAAATGGTTCACTTTCTAAATTCCTGCTGAAGGCTCAAGAGCACAAACATTGCCCGAGGTCACGAACGCATTCCAAGGTCATTCTGACGTCGGAAATTCGAACCCGATAAACCCAGCGAACGCGATATTCGCGCGAGAGGCTGTGCTTCACGACTACTGATTACGGTTAACTGATAGTCTCTGATACCCTCACGACAACTATCTCGCGTTGAACAGTGACACCTGCATGACTCTGGGGGCTGCTCAGAGAAAAACTGATGTATGACATCCAAAGGGGCTCGTGCAACAATGTGAGTGTTTTATCGCAGAATTTCGATTCGTTTTCCGAGTTTTTGATTCTACTTACTTCAAGGTCTACATCCATTTTCAGTGACAATGATTTTCCTACACACCGTCACTGGCTACATTTGCATCACTGATTACTAGTCACCAGGTTTACGCTGAAGGGCGCATTTCGAAGAAATACGGTAATCAAAGTCACCTAGGACAGCTTCTCAAAAGTACGAAGCGGTTCAACTATATGGGGAGGTTCTGCACCTTGTGGTGCTTTGTGGTGTGGGGTGTAGACTGGCTTGCACGTTGCTTGGGTAGAGTTTGCCGCGAGGTTAACTCGCGGCTCGGCGATAAAAACTCCCCTACATGCGTCATTACACCTTTTCAAACTTTTATATCGTGTGTGTGTTCCTGAAACTTCCTGTGTCTAATCTCGAATTGGCAGATCGTATTGATAAGCGACTTAGTGTGTGCCTCTTCTGCGCTTGCTTGACCTACTGCATGAGAATCGCGTTCTGGCGCAAGGAATCAATCAATATTTCTTTATCGTTGCCGTTCACCGGGCAAGAAAAGGAAAGGAAAGCCACTCAAGTGCATACTACAAGGCCTCTCTAGGCTCAAGACTGCTCAAGATAAATGTGGTTCGCCCCTGAAATTGTTCCTGGCAGGCAGTCACGAGGTTGGTCGGTAACCTTACCGCATAGCCCCGACTCCAACCCGGCTCTTAGTTCGAGCGTCTCACCCACGGCGCGCGCTGTAATTGAGAGTGCGAACTCAAAACCATCAGGACGACTCTCATCTCACTCCTAGCAACGTCATCCATTCCTCGTCAGGACTCCGACTCCCTTTTCTTAAGTCTCCCACACCATACGGGCCCACTTTACCGACAATGACGCCAGGTGGTTTGATAGCGTATGTTTAGTGGAGCTTTTCTGGTTATGTGCTGAGCTGACATACCACTACCACAGAATTATGGGAGGGACTGGAACTGGGAAATCGACGGTATGGGCTAGTCCACTGCCGCCGCCACCACCACTCTTGACGCTCTAAAAGTTCATCAACAACATTGTCGGCAAGGACGTTACGGATGTTGGACACGGCTTGGAGTCGCAAACCACGGAGGTTAAAGAATACGAATTCTCGATGCCCAATGGCGTTCGTGTGACCCTCGTCGACACGCCTGGCTTCAACGACTATAATGACAATGGTGGCAAATCCGACCTAGTAATTTTGAAAGAAATTGGCACTTACCTCAAAGCGAAGTGAGAGATCTGTCCCTCCATATATCGATAATCTAACCTTCATTGGCGTACAGATATGACGAGAAACGCAAGTTTTCTGGCATTCTATATTTGCACAACATCGGCGATCCCAAAGTCGGGGGATCTTCGCAGCGAAATATGGCGATGTTCAAGAAGTTATGCGGACCCGATCCTCTGAAGAATGTCGTGGTCGTCACCACATTTTGGGACGAACTAGATTTGACGCAAGGTGTCGAAAACGAATTAGAGCTGAAGACCAAGGATAAATTTTTCAAAGGACTCGTTGACGGGAAATGCAGATTCGCTCGCTCTGGAAAATATCCTCCGGGAAAGACACCCAAAGGTCCAGAGTTCCCCCCTGCAATCTCTATTGTCTCGGACCTCCTCGCCCTCAACCCCGTCTTTGTCGAGATGCAGAAGGAGCTCGCCGAGGGAAAGACTGTGGAGAAGACTTCTGCTGGTGTGGAGCTGTACAAGGAACTTCAAGAACTTAAGCGTCAGCAAGAGAAGGACGTTACCGATTTGAACAAAAAAATTGCAGAGTTGAAATCTGTCAACGCCAAAGACAAAGTAGCGAGGGAGGCATTGGAAGATGAAAGCAAGGCGCTGAAAGCGCAACTTGAGGAATTGGTGACAGGGCAGCACAATCTACACCAGGAGGTGCATTCCGGCAGGTCGGAGCTTGTCAACGCTATAACGCAGTTAAAACGAGAAAAGGAGGCGTCGGCGAAGGTGGGCATGTAACAATCTATTCCTTCTAAAAGTGATCGCTCAAAGTTTTTCATCAGCAAAGGGAACTCGACTTGGATAACATCCGTCGTATTGAGCTACAACATGAACTCGAGCTTCTGAAAACTCTACATGCCAAGGAAATCCTTGAATGTCAATTCCAGATCCGATCCCTACTCGACGGCAACTCTCATGATGCCTACCAAAGGTCGCAACTTGAAAAAGCTTGCGAAGATCTCACAGCTACTGTGTCTGATCTATCTCAATCCCTGAATAAGCTCCGAGAGACAAACAAGAAAGACGCGTTGGCGCGAACGGAACTTGTGCAGGAGTGTGCCCAGCTCCGCGAAAAAGTGACGACACACGGCAAGACACTGTCTGATCTCGCGGAAGCGAAATCGAAGATAGCCCACTTGGAGTCGCAACTGAAAGTATCGCAGGAGGCGCAGGAGAAAATGGCATTTGAGCTAAGCAGATCCCAGTCGGCTCGGGAAAACGCCAAATCCAACAAGGACGGCGCGAGAGAATTGCGATCGCCTCAGTCTCCGTCCTTGCTTTATATGATTTCGAGCCTCTCTGCAGCACGATAACGTTCATCCCTCTCCATGCACAGTTCTTTGACTATTTTGCCTGAGAAGTTAGGTCGTCGTGGGCGTGTAGCTGGTGGCAACTAGGACGGCCGGATGAACTACATAAACCTAGACACCTATAAAGTACCCACCACATGCACGGAACGAAGTCGACCGTTCTATATTGGAGATGGCACTGCGTGAAGGCAGAAGTCGATGTGACCTAAAAAGACCGATTCCCCGGATCCGAGAGGGGATGCCATCTCAACCTAGGGGTCCGTTGTAAGTCAAGAACTCGAGCAAGTACAATACATGAGCATACCGCGCTGGAGGATCCGACTCCCCTTACAAACTATATGTTGTGTTCCTGAGCGGCAGTAAGTTAATACGTAGCATCAAATGTGCTGGAGACAAACCGTTCGAAAACGCAGCTCGTCACATCCACAAATGTTGGTACAGGCGGGGTTGGATACGCATTGTGTGCAGATCGAAGGGTTTGGCCAACATTGAGCGGCAGCAGCAAGCCATGATTTTTTTCTGCTCTAGGCTAGTCCACATGGCCACAACCATCGACGGAGGGGATCAATGGCACGCCCTGGCGAGATGGATAATCGAAAGTGTTATTGTGAGGCACTAGGGAGGAAAAGGTGCATTGTATACGTACCAAGAAAACTCAAGTTAGCCGAGAATACTATCTCAAAAGATCGCTGGAGATTCAACAAGCAGACCCCGGCCAAATTGAGTCTTGACAACCTAAGGCCGTGAGGTGCTATGCCACATAGACCTCCGAGTCTGCCATGGGAAATGTCGGGTAGGCTGAACCTGAACGGGACGCAAGCTATCGTCGCCAAACTCAGGCAACGACTAGACGACATCGAACAGAACTTGAGAGTCAGAACCATGCCGATTTCTGCTAAATACAGTGATCCAGTGAGTCAGAATGCTCGAAAGTATGTGACGACGCACCTCATCACTGCACACCCCATTCCATCGCCGCTGGAAGCGAAAAAAAATTGACAACGGACCAGCCTTGAAAGCTTGAAGCTTGAAGGCGGCAAAAAGAAAACTTGTCTACGTCCTGACTGAACCGTGGTCCAAGGCTATCGTGGTGCGTGACGAAGACATGTTGATCGCTGTCGACCACAACAGTCACAACATTATTGATCGTCTGCCATTTTCAGCGTGTCCATTGTCATTGAAAGCCTTTCCAGAAGAGAAGAGGATCTTGAGGCGATTGCTGGCGGCCACGATTTCGGGGACATATCAATCAAGAAGGCCACACAGCCTCGAAGAGATCGACGGGTGTCACTAGAAGTCCGCTTCAACTCTTCATTGAACCCACTGATGGCCTCAATTACAAATCAATCTGGCATACAACCCCAAGACTGTCCACCATCTCCTTGTCAAGGCCTATCAGATGGTCGAGGAGGCGAGGGGGTAAGTCTGACTCGGATCTCCCCTAGTACCGCCTAACCAATGGTTGTGAATGTATTATACAGTTGGGAACTCTTGACCCAGGCAGCCCTCGATACAGTTGCGTCCTCTTTTACTAAATCCTCGCCTTTACTCTTACAGAACGGTCTGCTAACATATCCAATCAGTACACTACCGTCTATACACAAAAGATGGTCCAATCACATCGAACAACCCGGTCTACACGAACAACCCATTCATCGGCCGTACATTGCCAAAACACATTACGCCCCCACGTACAGCCTTGTCTTTGAAAAAGCATCTCTGCAAAATCGAAGGCTTGCCATCACCGACAAGTTTTGAATTGTTCGAATCGCTTTCCAGTCATACTGCGGTTTTGGACTCGTCTCGATTGGCACTCAAAGAATATTCCGGCTGTGGGTTTTCTGAGGATGATCCGATTGCTCTTGTGGTTGGGCTGGAAGCCGCTACAAAACGACCGGCGAGCACAGCACAATTGGAGGGTCTACCTAAGGCTGTACCCGCCCAACCCCGGTATGGTATGCATTGAAATTGTTGTTATTTGAATCCACGTTACTCATTGCTACTCAGTCCACTATCGTCTTTACGACGAAGATGGTGAGGTGGCTTCGAAAACGTCCTTTGATTCGGACGACTCTTCTTTGGGCCGCATCGACGTGTCGTCCATTCCTCCGCCACGGATGGTTTCTTTGTTAGGGTCCATGGTCATGAAAGCCGAGGGCCTCTTTGATCGGAAAGTCCAGCTGTTCGAAGACATGGACGGTGAGCTGTTGATGAACGACGATGATCACATATCCTTTCAAACAGAGGCTTACCCGGGACACGTTGAGGATGAACCCATTGCGATTACCTTTGGTCAGAACACAATTTTCACGAAAGAGATCAAAGGGATGATAAAGTGGGGTAAGTGAAGTAAATACAGATACATCAACATGACTCTCATGCTCCTTTGAATTCCAGTTCCACATAAGGTCGTTCAGCCAGATTGGCTTCCTTTTTTGAAAGATGAGATCATGTACACGGATGGTGTCAAGACGCATGGATTTATCGTCGGGTCACCGCGTAATTTCGTTTTCCATAATGATATGAGAGGGATTTGTACTCATACTTTCTTTTTAGATCTCTATAACGGATACATTGCCATGAACTCCGCTGGAGAGAAGGGTTGTGAGTGACCGCTGCCACTTTTTGAAACGCTGAGGGCGCTAACGAGGTTATTCCGTTAGTTGTTCATGATGGTGAGTGGCAGGTTTTCACATCTGATGCCGATTCGATTCATTCTCCACTTAGGTCATACCATTCTCTGTTAAATAACACACTTGAAACTTGACATTTCGCCGGTATGCACCGGACGTGGCTCGCGTTAACGTCGGTGTAGCACTTGTGCATCTAATGTCGTTCAGTTGTCAATTAATTCTCTGTGAGTAAACGTGCAGATATTCATAGGCCCAGGTTGGCTTCGGGAAGTGTTGGGAAATGAGAACGGGACGAGTACAAATAAGGGTTTCCCATTTATTTATTTTAAAGCTGAAAATATACCTCACAATTCCGGTTCGCCAGGTCCAACAATATCGCCGTTGCCACTGGCGGAAGGTTTTGAATTTCTGGTTCTCAGATTCCAATTGTATAAATTTATCGATAGCCGAGGACAATTCAGAACCTGTCTAATGCTATTTTTCGATAGCTCAGTTCTGAAGCGGAGCTTTGGTCGTTTAGCACAGCCAATGCACCCCATGATTTCTGCATTTTTCCGTCACTTACACACTCCTTTCATGGTCACGATGCCAAAACCCCTATCTTCGAGAGCAACCGTATCTGACTCCCCCTCTTTCGATTTGTTGGCTGCCACTGGCTGGACAACGGCTTCAGGTGTAGGATTGGACTAATAGTAACCAGGTGGACCGAAGATTATCGAAGAAAACCGGGGCGAATTGGAAGCAAGCTGAACACGCTGCGGCGCATAGGCTGAGAAGGAAGGGGAAAGGGAGGTCGACGAGTATATTATTTGAGAGTACCAGGAGAAGAGTCGGATAGTCAAATAAGGAGTCAGACTAGAAAGCTGCAACTTCGCGAGGACGTGGGTCATCTCCGGGGCCCGCCTCCGCAGGTCCCCTTACAACTTTCAAAGCCTCGACGGCCGTCCAGGCCAGATGGTCATCATTATTCAGACGTTGGCTCTCGACCTGTCTGTGCCGCCCGGTGACTAACTGAACCCAGCTGACTAGGGCCATGGTGCCATGTCTGGAACCAAAAAGATGCCCGATTTGGACATAATTCTCAAAGCGGTAGTTCCATCAGACCCTACCTTCCATTTCAGAATTTATGTCTATATCGGTCACACGATTAGTAATACTAATTCTGCACACTCAACATGTATCTTGCTTGTTACTGCACCAATTTCCGTTGTCGAACATGCAAAGTAGCACTAAAAAATTAGGCCATTGCAGAGGTACTCATATTGAGGAAGAGCACAAGGCAGGAGATGTCAGATCACAAATAAAAATTAAATAGAAGAAACATCTGTATCCCTCCATGGTGTCTGGTTCTCACCTACTCAGGATCCTAATTTCGAAGCTATGGCTCCCTGGTTATCAGGAAAGGCCAATTGTAAGAATAATTTTTATAAAATGCATGAGCACTTTGAATTTTTTACCATAAATCAACTAAAAAAAGTGGCAAAATGAATAGATAAAAGGAGGAAAATCTAGCAGAGGATTCAAGCACCAAGCTATGCTGCAGAGTTCTTGAACCATTTTTATACATTTATAATGAGAGCATGGGAAATCAACATCACTAACAGCCCTGGGGAAAGAAAATTTGGATCAAAGTAAATATGTCTGCACTCTCAGCAACAGGTATTGCATCAGTTTCCTTGGCATCCATGTCCTCAGGCATGGTTATATATGTTGGGTAAAACCTCTAAGTTTACACCCAGAGGAGCCTTCAGCAGAGAATTTCTCCTATTTCTTTTGGCCAAAATGCACAAGGTAAATTTTTACAGTAGAAAGCACAACTAGGATTATCCAGTTCTACTTCAAGAAAAAGGAGGTGCATGGTCTGCATTGATTCTGAAAGAGAGGATCAGATATGCATGTGCAGGAAGAGGTGGAAGGGGAAAATGTCAATTCTCATGAATTCTTTCCCAATCTATTGGTTTGAGTTATATCCATACTTTCTGGTGTTTATATATTTCTAAGTGGTGGTGTGAGATTTTTGGTGCATAAAAATGCAAATAGGAGAGTAAAAAGAAGTCAGAGCAAATATATTCCTGAGAAAAGAAATTGCAGCCTGCAGCAATTGAACCAGAGACCTTGCCATACATTATCAGTCTTAATCAGATCTTTCTGTTGAGCTAAGCTGCTCTTTTAAATAACATAATTTATAGTGCACAAGATATAGAGTTTTTGATTTTTGATTCTTTTTAAAATTGGTTCCAGACATGGCACCATGGCCTGGACTAGCCAGTGACCATTAAATCACAATTTTTTATCCGATGAATTGTCCTATTGTTGGAAAAATCGAAATTAGCATATCAGTGGTTGCGGCAGCTGATGAACATATATGAACTCATCAGCTTCTTGTGGGCAGCCATTTCAGCTATTTATCAGATCATGTCATCCCTGATAAGCTGCTGGTCTGAACAAGCAGTACGCGATAAGTTTTTTCCCAGCGGGCATGTCAGAAGGTTATCACTTCACATCATCTTGTCCAGCCTACAAGGAGGAGGAATATCATATCTGAGGTGCCGAGGTCATATTATTTCCAGTGCTGGCCACTATCTGACAATCATTCGCAACAAAGTTATCGTGTTACGACAAATTATTTACACGTAGGAATTGTTTGTATATGTATTTGTCGTATTCTACTCTTTCATCCTGAATCATTGTCATCGTTCCTCCATATTCTTCACGCTTTCATGGAATCAAGGCGCCTTTTCACTCTTTTACTCTCTTCTCTAATTCAACTCATGAACAGAAATTCTACCTGTTCACTCATTGCTCCCCAAAATCTTGTGCTCCTTCCGTTTGGCGATTCAACATCCTTAGGGTCCCACGATGCTCGCTTCAAATACCACAGTGCGCCTCATTTCCAATACGCCGCCTGGGCTCCATTCAGTGTCTGATTGTGCCATAATTCCTGTGGAGTCCAGGAGTGTTGGAGAGAACATACTCCACACCCTTGGCATGGCAGTCGTCATGCTCCAACGTTGATCCTACAGCCCCAAAACACATAATGCACAAAGATGGTGAGTGAACTCTGCCACGAACCTTCAGCATCGCCCCATCCCACTCTATCCTCACCCACCACCCTCTCATCAGACCCACGTTGGGTCAGGATGTGACAAGCAGACCAACCCAGACTTTCCTCCCATCTGAATACTCAGGAGCACACCCAACTCTCCCCCCTTCTCCTCCATGTAACCGTCCTCGTCCCCATCACTGTTCTCCAGTAGTTCGGAGATGCTCCGAACCATGCTCCCCATCCAGCGACGATCCAAGGCTCTCTCAATCATGATGTCACCTACCAAACACCAGACTTGGAACCAGGAATTGTATCAATACAATGGGGGCTAGCACATCAGCACGGTGCGGCAAGGTGAGTTATCAAACTCTGCTTACAAGTGGTTATACTAATCATTGACATTATGCCAGAACATTCTCAGATCCTTGTCGAAGCGAGGTGTAGATGTTCTGGATGCTGCAGACGAGCGCCTATTCAAAAGAAGCACATCACATTTACCAATGAAGACAATATCAGCTGGCTAAAGCGTGAGATGGGCGATATCAAGGAGGGTGTGAAGGAAATTGCAGAGTATTTGCGAGGAGATGTGGATTACAAGTTGGAAGAGATTCTTGTGTACATTCGAGAATTACCTGCACTCTAGTACCATGTAGATATTGATCTTGTAAATGTATCATTATGAATCTATTCTCTGCATTATTATCCATTACCTTTGCATGAATTGCCATTATCGATTGGATAGCATACCCCTTATTTGCCAGGGGTAACTAAGATGGCAATATTTGTGCTGAGGAGCATAATCAACGGTTGTCTCGCTGATCACGACTGTGACTATGGACCAACTTTGTCAGTAATAATTGTGGTGGTCTTTCTGGTCAATCGACATCAAGGTAATCATTCTGACAATATGATATAAATGATTACTGAGCCATATTTTCCCCCCGAAAAGGTGATGGACTGATATGCATTGATCACTTCATGTCTCTACATATCTTTTGATTTTGATTTTCCTGACAATGCCAGAACTTGACGAAGATCAAGGATACAATCAAGAGGGCTCTAAACCCGCATACAAAGCCTCTTCAAACTCGTTGTACAACTTAAACAAGTTTCTGCGTCAAACGGCCCGCAAAGCTGTGTCCCAAATACAGCAACGACCCCTGTGGTTGGATCCAAAAAGTGGTATGTGCTTGCCCAAGGAAAGGATGATAATTTTTGACAAACAACAAACAACAACCTCTTTTCCTTCTTCTCCTCAGACACGCCGTTGAAACACTCCCAAATGTGCAGACTCATTTCATCTGCTGCTTCAATGTAGATTAAGAACGACACTCGAATAACACTGCTCTATATTGGTTGTATCAGCAATGACCTTTCTCCGTAAAACATCACATGACTTTTTCTAGGACCTGTGCCAGTTTCGGACCAGCTGTAGCTCACGTACCGTGCCTCTTCCCTGCCTCGGAATACGACTATCTTGAACTCTAATGTTTAAAATTGCTTGAAAAAATTATCCGGGTGTCCGCGATCACCATGCGTGCTTTTTACATGAGCTGAAAGGTGGTTCTTCAATGTCCTGCGAGAATACCTCCACTATTTCTCTTGTCTGTACAATGGGATAGTCAAGTTGGGTTTTGTGAGTCGTCTCAGAATCTATTTGTGGCGCTTAAAGTAGAATTTTATCTTTGCAGATTGCAATTTTATACTTACTGGCTAGACGTTATCACAAGAACCTATCAAAAATCTCCGCGCGTTTCCCAACCCCTCAGTCATAGTGTCACTTCAACTTTGGCGCTATTTATATCAGGAATTGCACGTCTCGGAGCACGTCAACAAAAGTATTGGTAAAGCCGGGAATTTTCCTTCCTGATATTCTGCTAGGGGTTGAGGTATTTTTCATGCGACACGCGTTTTTTTAACTTCCACGGCACTACGCATGAACACCTTATTTAATCGGCCCAGGCATGTGTGCCAGCTATCCCCAGCCTGGGCAGGTATTATCTGCAGCGGAGTGGCTTCAAGTTTCCGTTGAAATTTAATCTGGGCCTGCAGTATCAGAAGGGTTGAAAGAATACGTATGTCGTGTGTTTCGTTCTGCTTCCGAGCTTTGGGGACCTCGAGGACCAGGTTCATTCTTCACCTTCGACTCGTCTTGTCTAGCAAACAATTGAAGTCCGACAATTTCGGACTGAATATCCAGGGATGGGTAAATGCGCAGGAATTGTTGAGAGATGACTTGGAGCTACTTAGCGCTTCGTCGAGGGAACAGAGAATAGCTGGCCCGGGACCGTCAAAGACAACTGAGATTGAGAAACGAAGACTGCACAGTGGAGGAGTCTTTTTGACAAACATGAACCAATAACTCTACCACTACACACAATTTGACAGCCAACTCCCACTGACTTGCATGATCTACTCCTTCCAATTTCAATCCTTGAATCTTGTAGATAATGGAGAGGATGATGACAGGCGAGGGAAGTGGATTGGGTAGTTCTGAATCACTTGGCACCGTTCCACCTCATTTTCAATTTCAGAAATTTCCGCCCCACTACTCTGACACACAGACTACACGCCACCTGAATAATGGAATGAGCTAGACAGCCACCGGCTTGCTGACGCCACTCTCAGGTCTGTCGAAGGCGATCAAGTCTCTTGTCGTCGAACCCCTCCAGTCGCTAGTGGAAGCAAGGTTTTTCAATGAACCAACTTCCTGAGGGGTCGTTACATCGGTTCAAATGCATAGGTCATTAAAAGATGGCTGACGGAGCTGCGATGTGGTCTCAAGATCCCAGCTAGTGTTTGAAAGTTAGGTTAGTTAACTGGAAAATAACCGGAAAATAACCAGACCTAACTGCAACACTAACCTAACCATGGTTAGGGTTAGTTGATTTCGAAAATGGAATAACTGGTTATAACCAGCCCTATTATACACCTTCAAAACGCACTTGAGAATGTCGAAAACACTTAAAATTTGACTAAGAGTCTAAGTTACGGTCAAATCTCTAAAATATCACTCAAATGTGTAGACTTTCAAGGATAATTGCATAAATATGTCAATTCTTCACCGATTTTAGCGTTCTTGGGCTCGTTTTAAAGCTAGAATATGCAGAAATAATATCTATCAAGATACATATGAGCATATTCACCTTGTTATAACTGATTCTTTATTTTTCGGTCCTAACCGGTTAGTAACTGCAAATAACCGACCGTAACCGGTTAGTTGCGGTCCGGTTAGGTTATTTTAGGTTTCGGGACAAAGGCTAACCAGTCTCGGTCTCGGTTAGAGCCCCTGGGCACCCAATAACCGGACCTAACCAGACTTTCGAACACTAATCCCAGCGAACTCACCCGTCCTCAGCTCAACTCTGTGTGACTGTTGTTTGAGGGCCGAGGGCGCATGACATTCTTCAGCCTCATTCAAGTTGAATTTGGTGAGTTTGGATTCCCGAGTCTACAGCCTGAGTTCCTCTAATGCTTCTTCTGTCACGTAGGGCAGACACCAGCGTTTTTCAAGACTCAGCAATGGCCTCGATCCTCTTGTCGGATGCCACTACATGAATCGAGAAAGAGCTTGTGTCATCTATCCTCCTCGACCCCCTTTGTTGCAAGAAGCTTCAAGGATACGTTGAAAAAACAAACTCTCGTTGGAAGTTGCACAGCCACAGCTCCGGTGCACTTGTCCAATTTGTGGTTCTCCTAGTCAGCCCACCTGCCGATTGCCCTAAGTCTGCCAAGGCCGGAAACTAATTTGCCTCCTTCGAGGAGAAGATCACGCATTCATGTGAGAGGTTGCTGGTTGGACGAGCGAAGGCTCATCCTGCACATGGTGAGTTTGGACATGGTTATCGTCGGATACATTCTCAGACTTTCCTAACTTTCCTATAGGTATCCTGCCAGAGTTACACTGCCCGATACGTGTCTGATGCCACAAGCTCAGAGCCTATATCACGAGCGAGATAAGGACGGCTGGACAAGTTCACTGGACGAGTTCATGAGCTCAGGGACGTACAGACCATGACTGAAATCCTGACACGATTATCAATCATCATGTGGTCGACCCTACTATACTTCGTTCTCTCACTTCTTTCACCTCGTTCCCTGACACTGAGAGTATGTATTCACTATCTCCCTCGCGATACCTAAATACTCATATGTATCTAGTCACTCTGTGTTTAGGTAATTCAATCTAAGTATCATTTCCTTCGTTGCCTGACTGAGATCGCTCTGCGTCTAGGTCCGACAAAATGGATACCCAATCGACTGGGGAAGATCTGGAAAAGGATCTAACAAAGCTTCTGCATGAATGTGAGGCTAAAGTATCTCGCCTCGACATTTGCGCGAGGTTGATCCAAAACAAGTATGTGCGGCGCCTATTGTCACCTCTCCTCTTCCAGGAGGAACACCCTGAGAATCTGATCTGGTTCAAACACATTTTTTGGACTCACAACCTCCCACCTCGCCTCCCACCTACTTTTCGCATTGCTCTACTTGCCCCCAGTGAATTGGCAATTGAGCTTCAACATCATCTTTCGCCATGATAACCTTCCTAGCGAAGGATCAAAGTGTCAGTCACAGAGAGCACCTCGAGCCTAGGAGAAGGCAAGCCACATGGCACACAGGTACGGCCTCAACTTGCTTTCCTGCCTGTCCATTCGATTTACAGAGCTTTTCTTTATCGGGTTCAAGTGCAGGCTCGCCACCGCACCTCAGAGATCCAGATGATTCCTCCGAAACGGCACCATTAGCGTTCGACCACAGTCTTACAGAGGAAGACACGATTATGGCGTTAGTATAATCTTTTTCTTCCATGGGTTCCGTAAGTTATTTCAGTAACATGCATTAGCGGTGCCCAGTTTTCAAATGGTCCTTGATGCGCATCAAGCTGACCGGCATCATTCAGCTTTGTGGTATTGCAGATGCTAGAATGCGAGGGACCCCTTTAAGGAACCTGAAGATGTTTGAGGAGCTGTGCGGTTCCGACGTATTGGCAAACATTATTCTTACGACCACTTTCTGGAACCAAGTCATCCCGATGTCGGTTCCCAACGCGAGGAGCAACTAAAGACCACATTGCAGAGAAAATGAGGGTCATGTCAAAAAAGGAGGTGATCCGTGCAAATGAGCAGCGAGCGGCGTTGAAGGGGGTACGGTCTCCAAATGAGGCTTTCATGAATGTGGCCTGGAGGGCAGCTCGATGACTTGAACGTTTTACCAATGTTTCACACACTTGAAATATGTAGTGATTTTTGAGTAGCATATATAAAGCATTCTAGAATCTACCCTAATAGGACTCAACTCACCGAGCGCTCGAGGCTGGGATGAGCATTGTGGAGTGGACGATGGAAAGACTAGACGCTATGCCAGAAATAATTGAGGACGACAGTGCACAGCCCTAAACAAAGCTAGCACAAATAACGTTGAACTTCTCCAACGAGTTGCGACCACTTCTAGATAACCTCGTTCTCTCGTGGCATGCCATATGAAGAAGGCTGCTACCAAGGTCAGCAGTACCTTCGGCAAGAGCTTTGGTCGGTCGGGAAAACACGGTACAGAATCGGTGGGAATAACACCGCCTCCAGGGCCACTATCCACGTCTCCTGACCAGGACCCCAACACATCATCCACACCAAGCGGAGCACCTCTTGGCGGAGTTCTCATACCTGTGGGCCATAGCAGCTGCTATCAAATTTCCGTATTTGGAAATTTGATAGCAGCTGCTATCCAAAAATCCAAAAGCGGATTTAATAGCAGCTGCTATCAAAAAATTCCGTAAACGGAAACTGCTACTAATTATAGTAAAAAGTTCCCACAGTTCTCTGCTTTGTCTTCTACTTCGCATTTTCG
>NW_001889892.1:47683-48792 GCF_000143565.1 Laccaria bicolor S238N-H82
GCCTGGCCACCCGTAACCCCTCCCCACTCTACCTCAGCATCGTCTTCTACCATTTCCCCGTAATCTGAAAGCCCATCTTCTGCGCCCGAGTTCCCGCCAAATTCTTCGACGTTCAAGGCAGTTTCATCGTCGGGCTCCTCCTCGACTTTTCGCGTCTTTCAAGTCATATTTCAGTTCTACTGCGGCAAAAAGATTCGATAAGGATGCACCTTTCGGGACGCCAATTGGTTTTCCTTCTTTCTCTTAAGATTCTGCGTCATTCCCTGGACGGTAGGAGGCACTGGGCACTCTTATCAAGTGGTGAAGTCAAGCAAAAAATGGCACAGCCACCGATCAAGTCGGATGTATTCTAAGGGGTCAAGCGTACCTCCGTTGGTCCTTTATACATGTACAAGTACATAGATAACGAAGTAGGACATTAAGTACGCGCAATAAGTATGGTACAAAATAAGATACCCAAGAGGAGAAAATCCCATGAGGGGACAAGATTTAGAACGTCGTCTAGTAAAAAATCTAATGTTCAAGTTTGCTCTCTTCCAATAAAGTCTTGACATAATCACCCCTCGGCGTTATCGAGAAATCAAAAGGAAGTGGGTGACTACAATCCGCATTTTAATTTCCTTTTCCAGGGCCAAACGACCACAGAGCACGTACCAAATCAAACCTGAGGAAAAGGCTGGAGTGGTCTTGATCGGGCTTCCCGTGCTCTCAACTCCAGGACCAATGTGAAAGACGCTAAGCATGCACGCAACCGAGAGCCAGACTTGGGCCTCGGCCACATAGCGTCCAGGACAAATCCGGCGTCCGTATCCAAATGCCGAGGAGAGGGGGTCCATGGTTGGTCCATGGGAGAGAATTGCTGTCCGTCAGTGCCGGCGTCCATGAAACGATCGGGATTGAAGCGCATTGGTTCAGGAAATGTTTCTGGGTCATGGAGAATTGCCCTGAGTTACCGGTCAGATTATTTGTACAAGACTTGGTATAGGATGTGCTTACCAAGTGTTCCCGACGACCAATGTTCCCGCAGGAATGAAGTATCCGCTATACCCGCCATTTTGGGTGAGCATGTGAGGAAGGCCTGCAAATTCCCGGATGAGTTCAACAGCACA
>NW_001889892.1:48842-70356 GCF_000143565.1 Laccaria bicolor S238N-H82
TTATTGATTGTACAGTGAATATATCCATTTCCTGACATATTTTGTGATAGATCCTCCTAGATCTCACTGATCTGCTCTGATCTTGATTGTGCTATGGACCAAGACCCAGATGGTCAGTTGTTCTATCACCAATGCTTCCTTATTCACATATTTTAAATCTAGAATTTGATGCTATCCCCAATGAATTTGACAATGAATTCTTTGGTAATCTGACACAGGAAGAATTGCTCATTTTAGATGGAGTTCCAATCAGTGCTCCAGCTCAGTATGTATTGGGATGAGATGAAACAAATAGTTCTCATTAAATCTCCTTGTAGATCTGCTTCAGACAATGTTTCCTCACAAATGGGAGATATCATCATGTCTGATATTCAATCAGAAAATTCTGGGTAAGAATTGGCAATTCAACTTAGACTCTTATATTGAATTTGTTGTAGCCCAGATAACCAATCCTCCACACTTCCATTACTTCCCTTTTATGACCCACCTAACCATACTAACGATCTTCCAATGAGTTTCTCCCCTGAGTTGGAGCCTCATCCACATCCAACTTTGGATTCTGCTGGTGACTACCTTCACCAAAAAATTGTGTCTGATAGTTTTGAGAGCTCTGGGTCTCATATATTTAATAATCTGGAAAGCTCCTCTGGGTTAGAGCCTTGTGCACATATAACTTTGGATTCTGCCAGTGATCACCTTGGTCAAACAAATGTGTCTGATCGTCTTGATAGCTCTGGGTCTTATACATTTCATAATTTGGAAACCTCTGAGTCTGAGATGTATGCATTTAGTAATCCTGGGAACCTTGAGAGCTCTTTAAGTTCTTTAGTACATAATTCTGGCTCTATGATCATTGACCTTGATGGTCCTTATACTGGGGGAAGCTCTTTTAATGCTGATACACAGCATTCTGATACTTCAGCTGTCACTTCATTCCAATTCATTGATGTGGATATCGATGAAGCAAGTGGTGCACGTTCGTCAAATGAGCCAAAGCGGCCATGAGGACGACCAAAACTTGTTGAACTATCTGCAAAGTCTAAGGGTAAACAAAAGCGAGCACTCACACCAGATGCTCCTTCTCCCAATGACCAGAATAATTCCATTAAACTCCCTCATCTACGGGATAAAGATGCACCTCGTGGCCCAAAGTATACATCAGTTGCCCAATGGCTTTCTCAAAAGAATGGGGACAATATCAGAGATAATTCAGCTCTATCTGGTTTGGAAAATATCCCAACCCATGCCATTATTCCTGACCCTGATGAAACTGCCATTTTTGAAGATAGCAATGAAGATGATGGCATTGGTGTAGAAAGTTATGAATCTGGAGGAGTAGAGGCTGATGAATCAGGTCTTGACTTCAATGAAGATGGGGCAGAGGAACAACCTCAGAAATCACAATCATTTCCCCCATGGTTTAAAAAGGCTTTTGAAGAAAAATTGGCTGTCATTGAAAAAAAGGACAGAAACAACAGGGCCACATTCTATGAGGTTTATGAAACTTTTTGGGTTCCTAAAAAGGCAGGGTGGTTTATAATGACAAAGGCAAAGTCTCTTGAACCTGAGGCACTTTACGATTTTGAGCTATTCTACTGGGACCCAGAGTTGTTAACCAAAATCAAATGCCCCATTTGCAAGCTCTCTTGGTTAAATCGTCATGGACTCCACAAGATACCTCGGCAAGGTGTTGGTCTTGATAAATGCTTCTGGATGATTGGTGCTCGATACAAGTGCCCAACTTGTGCAAACCCCATTACTGGAAAGAAAACTGTCACATTTATGAGCTGGGACCCAAGAATTTTAGCAGCTTTTCCAAAAGCACTTGCAGCAGAATTTCCTGTAGTTCTCACCAAGCGAAGTGCTTTATCGTCTCCTATTCTTGCCTTACAACGTTCTTTATTCCAAAAAGGGCTAGGAGCAAAGCAATTCTCAAATATTCTAACCACTTTGCATATGCGTCGCTTTGATCAAATTCATCTTCAGTATCTACACATGATATTTGAAGGCCAGAGTCAAAGTCGTTGGCAAAATCATTCATTTCAACCATTCTCTGAATTTTCTGATCCTCAAGGATATTCAGGATATGTTCCATGCTCAACTTGGTTTCGTGACCTCTATGATTCATTCATTGAAGCTCATCTTCCAAGAATATATCAATATTCATCCATGTTGCCTGCAAGAATCTGTGCAATTGATCATTCTCACAAGATCACAAAGCACATTGTTACAATCAATGGTGTTCCTGTGTTTATTGGCTTGCTCACTGTAACAAATGAAATGGGTGAAATACGCATAATTGCACTAGTTGCTACAAAGGCTCATGCTCAATTTGAAATTGCACTGGTCAATATGAGAGAGTCATTGAAACTCTATGGACTTGGAGAAGTTGAAATATTTTATACAGACAATATTGCTGATAAAGCATTCTTGGAAAAATGCTTTCCATCTCTACTAAAAGAAGTTCAGCCTGTGAATAAATATGTGAATTATCCACTCTACTCCATTCCAGAGGGTGTATCCATCCATGTCAAGTCTAATGCTTCACAATTTCAAACTGCACTAGCATGCATCCATGAGAAGCTATCAGAAATCAGTGAAAATGGCACAGTGATCATTGGATTTGATACAGAGTGGAATGTTGACAGAACTCCTGGTAACTCAAGACAGGGAAAGACTGCAGTGGTTGCCATTTCATTTGAAAACCAGATTTTTGTCCTTCAGATATCCCAATATACAAATGCTGGAAAGCTTCCTGTTGCAATCAAGAATATACTTGCTGATGAGCGCATTTTGAAAGTGGGCAGGGGGATTAAAAATGATCTGAAGCGGCTCCAGACAGAGGCAAAGATGAAAGATCCATTCCCAGGTGCTGTTGAACTTGCTCCCCTTGCCAAAATGTGACATGTAGCCCCAAATGCAAGAGTAAGCTTAACAGAGCTATCAGCTCTAGTTTTAGGCTTCAAGCTAAACAGGGATGACACTATTAGAGTGAGCACTGAATGGGAGAATGCCAATCTTTCCCAGGATCAGATCATGTATATTGCCCAGGATGCACATGCTTCAAAGTGCATTTATGAAAAGCTTGTTGAGCTTGAAAAATATGGAAATGTACCTCAAAATGCAGCCCCAGGGCTACCAGTCATAATTTACCAAGAGGATGGGCAAAGAATAATTGCATATGGCACCTGGTCTTCATTAAACTCTGAGGAGAATGCAGTCATTGATAACATTGCCCTCCACACTTCTGACAAAATAGTTGCAATCGAGGTTCAAAAGGTTTCTGTCCCAGGGGCAATCATTGAGAGTCACAAAAATCAGGCACTCAAAGACTTTGGACCACCACCTTTTAGACTTGTTTGTAAAAGAAAACAAGTACATGTTTCAGTCATTCAAGAAATTGAGAGTGGTGAAGCAACCCAAGAAACAGTTGCTTTAAACACACCAATAAGTGATATACAACTAGATGCTGAGAATCCAAGTCTCACTGACAACTCCTGGGCTGCTGATGCTGATCTTGAAGTTGATCATAATGCTCTCCCAGAAAATTTGGCTCAGGATGCAGAAAAAGATTCTACTAGTACTCAAATTGGCAATAAAGTACTGACCGATCTACGGAATAATCCAGCATCAAGTGCTGGGCCTATCCGCAGCAGAGTTCTTCTGGATCCATGGCACATCTTTGATAGAATATCAATTCCAAAAAGTCATGGACTGCATCTACAATTTGCAAGAGCAATGCGTGATGCGATTTTCTTACTCAATGAAGAAGATCGTGCATTAGTTGAGGCTCGGTTGAAATCTGAAGGGTCATCATGGAATGAGAAATTGAAGTTCCAGCCCAAGTCACTGTGGAAACTTGTTCGACGGTATATACCACCTCCAGAACAGCTTTATGATTTAGTTGAAAATATTTTCAAAGTATATGGGCCATTAAAAGACTCTATAACTGGACAACCTTTATTTTCACCAGTTGCCTGGAAGAGTGCTCGGAATATTTTGAAAACAATTCAAGCTGGATATCTTTCAGATCCTCCTGGTATCCCACTTTACTATCAGGTTGGCCTTGATAGAAAGGAGAATGGATTACCAATATGGCGGTGTATCAGAGGCACAAATTTTACTGAAGGAGGTGTTCATCATTCTATTCGGGCTTGTTTCCCAGATTCTATCATTTCAGCTCGTAATGCTGTCAACAGACTGGCTGACTTTCAACTTCATCATAATCTCCATGTTGGAACCAAAAACCGGACTGGACATAGATTTATTGGACATGATGACATTTGGCTTTATGATGAACTTCAAACAATGATTGAAAAAACCAGAATTCATGTTCCACTTTCCTACAGGATTCAAGGTTGGACTAATGGCTCACTCTACATGGATACATCAGAAGTCTCAGGAATTTTGCCAATTCCTCCTATACTGTGTACTAAAGCCTTGATGCAGCCATATATTCCTGGAGTCACCTCAAAGACACTGCATCAATTTCTTGCTCAGCAACAACAAACACAGTTTGCAGTTGTTGCTGTTCATACTGTTCCTGAAAAGCAGTTATTCTCTAGCTTGATCCAAACAAATCCATACTTCAATCGGGATAAACAGGAACCTGACTGGAAGACTGGTGTCCAGATTTGGAACCGTGATCATGCTGATGGTAAAACTATATTTTACAAGGTGAGAATATTTCTTGATTTAATGTCGGAGTATTTCTTAAAGATTATACTTCTAGCTTGAAGAACATCTGACAGCATATTATACTGTCTGGCAGACAAATATTGCACATCTTGCCACACAGTCCCAGACCAGTTCTCAGCGCAAGGGAATTGAAGCTCGGATTCACAACCCTGAAAGAAATATAGCTTCACAAACATATCATGCAATGACTTTGCCAGTTACCCAGCAACCAACATCAGGAAAACAATCAATTAGCCTCCATTCCAGTGATCAAAACTCTGAGCTGCTTTTTGATATCCACTTTCCACTTGAGGATAATCCAGTTGCAGGACCAAGTATATTGCCCAGTGGAACAGAGACATCAAACAGCAATAAGAAAAATAAGAAGTCTAAGCAGGACACTGTCACAAAACGTGCTTCAAAGAGGTGCTGGAAATGTGAGATTGAAGGGTGTAAAGGAAGGGTCAGAAAAGATCTGTGCCAAAACCCCTGTGCTTTGTGCAACTCAAAGGAATGTAAAGGGAAAGACAGCAGACACCCTTCTCTTCCCTGTGCAATGATTAATGCTCAGGATGCCAACAAATCTACGTAGTTCTTAAATTGTAGTGTTCAATATATTGTTTTTACCTTGCAAGTGTCATAGTGCTAATAAATCTAAGGAAATCTTTTTTTCTCTCTTTTCTTCTTTCCTTTTTGGGAATTTCTCTCTTTTTCCTTTTTTATTCCCACAACTATGATACCTGGGCCCACCTCTTCCCTTGCCCACATCTCATCCGGTGGAGGAGACTATGGACCTCGGCGATGACGATCTTCTGCTACAGTGTGTCATCGAAGGCGAATCTGAGGCGTTTCTAGTGAACGTCAAAGATTCATTGTGGCACCAAGCGACATTCCTAGTTGCCGACCTAAAGGAGAAAATACATGAGAGGCAACATATGGGTTCATTTGCCGACGCCCTAGTACTCTGGAAGGTGGGTGACACGGAAGATTCGCGACGTCAGACAATATGGCTTACTCGCCGTCGTCCCAGCCCAAGGAAGGAAATTCTATCAATACGAAACCGAAACAGACGCTGCCCCAACGTGTCGCGTCTGCTAGGAATTCCGGGGAAGAACTCGACCCTACGGACAGCGTCTTAACCGTCTTCCCAGACCAACCTTCCCTCCATCATATTCATATTATTGTACGGAAACCGGATGCTGGTGAGTGACGGTCCCTTGCTATAGCCGGATATCGCTGATAGGGTCCTGTGTCAAATTTCCCTTCCAATTTCCCTCGTCGTTGTGCACTTCATGTACTCGGCTCACCACAAAACAAAACTTGCGTCGCTCGCCGCTTTCCGGATGTTCTTGTCGCGCACGTTGTCCCGTTCTGTGTTTTATTCTTCTCTTTCCATACCCCTGCGGGGATTGTTTATCTTTTCCTCTCTTCTCTACATCGCCCCTTTGGCCGCCCGTCTTTCCTACTCGCAATACATCATCATCTTCTCCATTCTCCCTGTTGCTCGCCATCACACGTTCATCTCTGCGTCTCGGCTTACATCGATCACCCCTCGGAACCATCTCTTCCTTCGCGCATTCCCTCATTGTCTCGCCATCTCTCTATCATCCGTCCACCTACCACTGATCCCTTCTCCACATTTGCAAATTTGTAATGTTCCTCCCTGATGCCATGCTTTCTTCGTTCATCTTTCCTCCTTCCCATCTCCCTCCTCACATATCTCAAATGGGTCTCGTTGCCGGTCTGGGTTGATTCCTCACTACGCCAAATTACAATGTCCTCTCATTTCCATGTCTCACCATCGCTCTCCCTGGTTTTACGCTTCTCATTCCGACTTTCAAACCAATCAGAATCAGACCGTCAGAAGCGAAAGGCAGGCGCCGTGCTTGAACTTGATGTTTTCGAGCAAGCGAAGAAGGCGAAACTGATCACCATGGCCCCTTCTGACGCGTCAAAAACCATCTTTTATGAGAATCTGCAGAGAAATGCCTCTGAAAGGATCCTCGACGACCGTCCATCGGCAGATTCAAACGTACCGCCTGCACCACTGCTCTATTCCGGCTTCGGCCACTTCCTTGATATATACAACGGACTCGAGGATGTTCCTTCTCTGTCGAAGATAGATTTCCCTGCTCTTGAGGCTGCCGTTGATGACTTTGCTGACAAGATGGCCGAGTTCTTTGTAAGCGAAGACGTTCGACGAGACGAAGGGCTTCCCCTGCTGAATGCGATTTTCTCATGCCGCAAAGAGGACGCGCCTGTATTCATGCCACTTCATGCGGAGTCATTCCGCAGCTTTAGGACGGACGAACATAACATTGCGGCTCACCGATCCGCTGGAACGATTACCGAATTCAAGAATAAAATTACCGAAATCACTTCAATTCCGCATATTGAAGCCACTGCCTACTTCGCCCAGCTCAATATTGCATCCGCGCACGGACCCCAATTCATTGGTCGATGGAGGGTACCTTGCCTCGGCATCACTGTCATTGGTGAGTGCAGAACTCCAACGGTCGCCTAACATTATTGCTGAGAACCATGTCTTCCAGGCGACCAAGTGACTTTCTATGCAATCATTCTTCTCGGCCACCAATATCGGCTCATCAGTCTCACCCCCACCCTGTCATGTCTTCGTTCGGCGTCGGACTTGACTGACCGCACCAGCCTCTACCGCGCGTTTGCCGCTGCTTCTGTTCTCGATATGCGGATCTTCGAAGACGTCCGACTCACTCTTGCAAATCTGCCGCCTCTGATTCCTTCAATGAACTGGCGACTTCCTGCGGTTTCCAGTCTCCGCAAATATTCGGATACAGATGACCCAGAACACGGCTACCTTGACTTTCAAATCCATGACGACGACATTTACGCAGATCCTTCTAGACTTCTTTTCTTGGCGTCAACTTCTACTGCCACACTCGTCGTAATCAAGTTCACCCGCCGATATTGTGCTGAGCTGCATGCACTGTGTGCGAAGCTTGGTCGCGCACCTCAGCTTCTCGCGTTTGAACGTCTCCCTGGGGGTTGGTTTGGTGTCGCCATGAATTATATTTCAACAGCTAAGCCGCTGCGGATCATTCCGAAGGACCATGTCGAGCGCCCACGCTGGTACAAGGAGTTGAAGGAAGTCCTAAACAAGTTTCATGGGGAAGATCTGGTTCATGGAGACCTGAGAGATACGAACATAATTGTCGAGGATGGTGAACGGGTCCTACTTGTTGACTTTGACTGGGGAGGTCGAGATGGGGAGACTGCCTATCCGAAGTGGAACCTCCACCCAGAATTAAAAGACGGAAGAACTTACAATGACCTCAAGATCCGGAAGGAGGACGATGAAAGAATCCTGGCATATGCATTTTCAAACTTGTGATTGTATTCTCTGTACCTCGTTCTCTTGCAGTCATTTTAAAGCTCTGTTCAACCAGTCTTGCCACATTTTCGAATTACCCACTAATAATTGTATGGACTTTTCGATATGATTTAATTAATGTCAAAAGTGATAGAAATAGGGTAAATATAATCCATGGCGACACCAAACCAACCCCCAGGGAGACGTTCAAACGCGAGAAGCTGAGGTGCGCGACCAAGCTTCGCACACAGTGCATGCAGCTCAGCACAATATCGGCGGGTGAACTTGATTACGACGAGTGTGGTGGTAGAAGTTGACGCCAAGAAAAGAAGTCTAGAAGGATCTGCGTAAATGTCGTCGTCATGGATTTGAAAGTCAAGGTAGCCGTGTTCTGGGTCATCTGTATCCGAATATTTGCGGAGACTGGAAACCGCAGGAAGTCGCCAGTTCATTGAAGGAATCAGAGGCGGCAGATTTGCAAGAGTGAGTCGGAACGGTCTTCGAAGATCCGCATATCGAGAACAGAAGCAGCGGCAAACGCGCGGTAGAGGCTGGTGCGGTCAGTCAAGTCCGACGCCGAACGAAGACATGACAGGGTGGGGGTGAGACTGATGAGCCGATATTGGTGGCCGAGAAGAATGATTGCATAGAATGTCACTTGGTCGCCTGGAAGGTTCTCAGCAATAATGTTAGGCGACCGTTGGAGTTCTGCACTCACCAATGACAGTGATGCCGAGGCAAGGCACCCTCCATCGACCAATGAATTGGGGTCCGTGCGCGGATGCAATATTGAGCTGGGCGAAGTAGGCAGTGGCTTCAATATGCGGAATTGAAGTGATTTCGGTAATTTTATTCTTGAATTCGGTAATCGTTCCAGCGGATCGGTGGATAAATTTTTCAAGCAATGTTGAACATTAGAGTTCAAGTTAGTCGTATTCCGAGGCAGGGAAGAGGCGCGGTACGTGAGCTACAGCTGGTCCGAAACCACGATACGCCTAGAACAGCTGCAAGTCGTGCGATGTTTTGCAGAGAGAAAAGGTCATTGCAACAACAACCGATAACTTACAGCAGGGCTATTCGAGTGTCGTTCCCAATCTACATTGAAGCGGCAGATCTACTGAGTTTGCACGTTTGGGAGGCACGTCGGAGAAGGGGAGAAGAGGTTATTGTTTGTTGTTTGTCAAACATCCTTTCCTCCACCACCAAGTCCCCGCACTTCGAGCTGCTCAGATCAATTGCGAGTCTATTCAATGGCGGCATACCAATACGTGACCACTTCACAGAACAATTTCAGGAGTAACACAATTCATCGCCCCAGCCTGCACCACGCAACTCCACTGACTTGAACTCAACCATCGACATCGGGTCATCGTCCTGGGTCTCCTTGGTAGAAGACATTATTCCAGAATCTCGGTGTGTCAGGACTTTGAGGAACTCACCCGCTTCACTGGTGCCTTGACTCGGCCGCTTTCAAGTTCGTCCACCTTCCCTCGATACGGGCTTGCGCATTTTCCTGTCCGCCGGTCAGTATCCAACTTGGGTCGCGTCAACTTGACGGCTGGTAGGATTCGCCCAGCCCACTATCAAGCCTCCGGCACACAAGCATGCTCACCATCTCCACTCGATCCTTCCGCGCGAGAAGCGCACACGCACGTTGATAACTTACCATAGGTTGTGGGTCTATGTCATGGTACGCTGCACCCATATGTTTCAACATTCAGACGCTTAAACTCAATCACAGGGAGGACGCGCTTTGCCCATGCTAGAGCTGAGCTTAGCATGACTGATCGTACGGATGGTACATCGTCGTCGCCTAATCATGCACACCACCGGAGACCAGAGAACCAGGAGGAAGAGGACAAGCTTGGAAGTGAAGGTGAAGATGCGGGGGTCTTTAAGCGAGATCGGGCGCTCGCAATGATGAAGAAGACGAGGGGCTATGACGCTAGAATCTAACGCTCGCGCGAAGCCTCAGATTACGCACAGAAGGGCTCGAGAAAGCTGCCACGCCGTCCATACTCGAACTCGAATCCCCCTCCGATTCACCCGAATGACGACGACGACATCGCTACACCACCAAGTTCACCCAAGCTCAAACCCTCCAAGCATCCGTATACTCTACCCAACGGCGTCCACTTGCGCTTATCCCTCCGCACGACCTTTTTCAAGTAGAAGAAAGTACGAACCAACGGAAAGAAGAATGACTTACATAAACCCTCCTACAATCCTCCTCTTTTACGGAGCTTCCAGCTTCATTTTCCTCTTTCCCTTTCCCCACAGCAGCTAGGTACACCACACTGTGGACTGATCGACTGGAAAATGGGGTGGGAGTGGGATTCGGGCTTCTGGCGTAAGGCGGAGCGCGTTAATGCAGGATTGACTCGGGGATGGAAAAGCAAAAAGAAGGGGATCGAGACAGCGAGGACAAGCCAGGAAGAAGGGGGAACCAAACAGGATCGGGGAACACGAGTTGACACTACGGTTTATTCGCTTTCGGCCCTGGCTGCTGCTGAGCTTGGGGGGGGGGAGGTTAGAGGGATGTTGGTGTTAGAGAAGAGGAGAAACATTCTGCTGGATTATCACAGGCTGCTGAGGGTTTGGAAGGGAGTACGATCAGGCTGAGAAAGTGGGAACGCATTTCTCTCCCGTCCCCTCAAACTCATCTTCGACTCACCACTCCTCTAACCTCCAAGTCCCCCGGGCCAAAAGATGTACGAGACCGCCCTACCGGCCTCAACTTGATCGTTGCTGCTGCTGGAAGTCCAAAGCTACCGTACACCATTCCCTTTCGTAAAAAGGGCCTTTCGCATTCAAGGTACGTGTATGCGACTCATTCGCTTCACTAAGTCTCGTTGCTGACTCGCTCCAGGCTATAGGCTACCACTATGCCCATAATCGATTGAACTTTTCTAACATCCACCACCTTCAGAAAACCAAACCGACCTGAAGTTCTCCCTCTGAGCTTTTCGACTCGGATGCGATGGCAACCACCTTATAAACCGATGGCTAGCTCACGAATCGACCTGAGGCTGTGAGTGACCTTTCAGAGATTGTCAGAAGGGCGATGTGGAGGTGTTTCGGTGCTTCCAGCATTTGCAACTGGCTTCTCTCTGGCTAGTTGAACGGTCGTCGTCCACATTGACACCTCACGTCAGGTGCTAAACACCGCATCTTTCAAGACTCAGCAACGGCTTTCAATCCTCCTTTCCAAACCCAGTACACGAATCGAGAAAGACCTTCACGCGACTTTGGAACGGGTGTCTTTGTCTGTTTACCCAGAACACAAAATTCGCATTTAGGCGGGTCTTCACGAAGAAGATGTTTGGGCATACCTGGTATCATCCCACTGCTGACCATGCCTTTGAGTGTCTGATAGTTTGCGTGACCAAGGCGGCGGTGCAAGTCTCAAGGTCTGGTGCGTGCTGAGCCGCGAAGACATTTTCGGCGTAGATAGAATGAAGTGCCAGGGAATAGAGGTTTTTATTGGGGAGAAGATTACCGCGCGCTATGATGGCGTTTGTGGACTTGTTGGTGATCCAGCAGGAGCTTTCGTCAAAATGCGCAACGGCCTGGTTGTCGCGTCCGAGAGTGCTTATTGAGATAAGGCGTACAGTGGCGTTTGGTAGGTAGAGCACATTTTGTAGGATGATATAGGCGCCGCGTGCAACGCAGAGTTTGATACTGCCCATGCCTATAGCGGTTATAGATGAACCGCCGACGCCTTTAACAGATCGAGCGACTGTCGGTTTGAGAGTCATGAAATGTGATCTCTCCGGGGAGATGTGAACCGTAGCGCCGGTGTCAACGTAGAAAGGAAGATCGTCAAGGGAAATAGGCGTTCGTTTGTTTTGGTTAATGGGCGAGATCTCTGAGATCGCTGCGATGTCGGATGGTTTTGTGTGAGTATTCCAATGGATAATAACGAGGCCAATCTCGGTCATGTAGTGTGACACATGCATCTATTTTGGGCTCCTATGCCCATCTCCACTCAATATTTTGCTGGGGCACACTCATTTACATGCTTATCTATAACTCTATGTATTTAGATTGCCCATAGGTACCGCTCTTCTCTCATAGTACTGCTTATGACAGCACGCCTTTTGTAACTACGGAAATAATTGACCAAATCACTCCATTTTTGGTGGGGTGCACCTCCCCTCATTAATGCAAGTCCAACGCACAAAAAATCGTAGCAAACAGCCCAGCCGTTGTGGAGAAAGTTCAGATGGGACATTGGCGATCGTATTTGTGTGTTTTGATGGGATTTCTCACGACCGCCAACTTCATTGCAAACGGCAATAACTCACCTCTTCCGTTTTGCTTTCATTTCTTTGCGCAAAGCAGCGCCATCAAGTGGTTTTAACAGTTCAAATGCGCACAACAGGTCCTCAGAGACACTGCCATGGCAGTGAGCGGGGGTGGAAAAGAATGATAAAAAAGGGAACGGACCTCATGCATGCACCGTAGTTGTCGAACTCTGCAATGAAAGTGAGACCTCTCTTCAAACGTGAACTGCGGGTAAACTTACCACCACAGTAATTCGGCGCGCTGAATACGGTGACAAGGGTACGGTCATTCCAAAACTCATAACCATCCTCTACGACCATATGAGCGCGACATATCAAATCCATATCATATCGAACGAGGAACTCGTTGATGATGGCTTTTCCGAAGCAGTAACTGACTCCTCTCTCATTGTCTTCCCAATCGAGCGCCGTGTCCGATGGGTCCGACCACAGTAGATCATTGAGGAGCCCAAAATCGGGCACGTCCGTCGGCCGCTGTATGCCCTTTATGTCGTCCATTGAATGAAGTGAAGGGGATAGCCCTCCGTGGACACAGAAAATCTTCGACGCCACGATGGCAGCGATGGGAAGACAATTAAACACGTCTATAAATGTTTTCCACGTCTTGATATTACACCGTCGTTTGCATTCATCGTAAAATCCATAAACTGTCATCAAATTCGCTTATGCAGTGTTAGATTGGAAAGAAAACGTACCTCGCGTAACATTTGCAGATTCGTGATTCCCCCGAAGTAAAAAGAAAGTCTCTGGGTATTTTATCTTGTAGCATAGCAAGAGAAGGATGGTTTCAAGGCTCTGTTTGCCGCGGTCGACATAATCGCCAAGAAACAAGTAATTGGCGGCTGGAGGGAACCCACACATCTCAAACAACCGTATGAGGTCGAAATACTGACCATGCACGTCGCCAACGATCTTCACAGGCGGTGAAAGTTCTATCAGGGTAGGCTGGCCAAGGAAAACATCGCGAGCAGCAAGACAAATTGCTGTGATCTCCGCATTCTTCAAACACAGTGATTTGCTGACTTTGCCGGTGAAGCCCACGTGCAGCAACCGCTGGATCATATCATCAATGTTAAGCTGTTTGAGTTTGTCCTTTGATCCACCATTTCCCACAGATTCGCCGGGAGCTCCGCTGCTGTTTGTTGAACCTGGACTAAACGGTATTGCGTTGATAAGGATGGTGTGCGCGAGGGGAATGTCTAAAGGGGCGGTAGTTGTGTGTGGGGACGGAATGGGTGACAGTGATGAGGGCAGCGATGTGGCTAATTGGGGTGACTCGAGATGCAGGGGGTTTACTTTGGAGGGGTAGGGTGAACCGTGTGTTCTGTTCGCTGACGCGGGTAAAGTCGTTTCTGACCCGTCGTCAGATACGTTGATTAAGGGAGTTCCATTTGGCATTGAACCAAAATCCGAACCATCTGCAGTGGACGATCCGGTGGCGCGGGCGCGGGAGATGGTGTTCTGAGGAGTGCTCTCGTTGGTGTCATCACCAGGAGAATCATTCGAGGGATCTGGGTTATTCTTATCCTTCTCCTTCTCCCGACCTCCTTTCCTGCTCTTCTTCGAAGGTTGTTTCGTCGATTCTGAGTCGGCTTTTTTAGGCATTATAGAAGTAGAATCATGTTGTTCTCGGGAGAGGTAAACGGTCCCTTCTTGATAAAATATATGAATATATGGATTTTAATACACCAGAAAACGTACCGTCTTCGTTCAAATGGCACAAGAAGGTTTGTCGTATCCGACCAAGGAGTTCAGAGGCATCTGGCATTGTGGTTTCGTCCTATGTAGGCTTTAGACTGTGAGTAATCAAGCTTAGCTGAACGCACCTCTCTGATAACGGCACACCAGTCATTATCGTGGCTGATGGCTACCTTGGCACTGGGATACTGGACCGAGGTGAGCGGGAAAAACGCAAACTGAGCCGTGGAACTCACCTGACTCAAAAGCATCTGATTGATAACTATTGCCGGATGGATCTGTAATGTCTTTATGAGGATCGAAAATGGACAACGACAGGAGGTGCTAACCATAGACATATCGCCCCCAAACCCATCACTCCTCACACTGACTGTTCCTCCTTGATCTCCTGCGAATAATGATTTCAGCCGTTCGACGAAGCCTGCTTTAAAGGCAGCTTACTTAAATCCAAAGCATTGTTGTCATCCGATACATCTTGAGTAAGGGTTGATAGCATCTCCTTCCAGACATCCTCGGCAAGTGTGAAGGCAAACGAACGGAGGAAGGTGCATTGATTCCGGCTATCTCGCGGGTATTCTTCCCTGCCTGCGGAATCTAAGCACTCTTCAGACTTTGGGCCTGCCTTCAAGTTAACTTTAACACGCCCTTCATAATTCCAGGTATATTCAACGAGTGGCTGCACGCCATCAGCAGCTAGTGATAGGGTCGCAGGTCCTTTAAGATCAGAATAAGTAGCGATCCCCCATGAGTTGGTCTTATCGCAACCCGTAACAAGTCGAAGTTGCCCGTTTTTGATGCGCCTACCACAAGTGCCGATGGTGAACCTGTACCATTCCTCAACTTCCTTTGACTTGACGCTCAGAAACTTTTCCAAGCTGAGCAAATCTTCATGGTAGGCCCCGTTGGGCATCACTAAGATGGATCCTTCAGAATCATTACACTTAAAGGTTAAACCTCTATAAACCAGATTAGCACCAGATGCCGAGATACATTACTCATTCAAACGTACCTTGACTTTTCGATAGAGGAAGTCATAAGGCAAGTTCCCGAATCGTGTTCGCGTAATTCCGAGATATCGCTAGGCAAGAGATTAATCGGTGAAAAGTCAATCGGTAAGACCTCCGGGTGACCATGCGACAGGCAAATGTTGAACAGGTAATCGAAGCTTCCTTGAGACGTTATGATGCCAACATCACCAACACTGACACCCGTCCGTCGATAAGAGGGAGGGAGCCGACGAAGGGGCTGGGGTGCCCAGAGCGGAAAGCCATGCCTTTCGAGCAGTAGATGGCGCTGGTATCGAGCGATTGGAGATTCCTTGTCTCCAGTCGGAGCATAACCTATGCTTAAGTCAAAATTCTTGATCAGATGGAGCTGCCATTCAATACTAGCACTGGCACCCACCTAGATCTGGCAAAGAGGCTGAAGGACCACGACTCGAATCAGCAGACGGTGCCACGGGGTTTAAGCGGCCAATCAATGAGCCAAAATACGACGACAAGGACCGCAAAACCGATTCATTGCCTGGGGCTACTTGCGTTCTGCTACTGACCATTCGGTCAGAACTGTCGCCGAGCGCATCGTCCTGGTGGAGTTCGGAACGAGGCCCTATGCCTTGGGAACAATCTCTACATGAGTTATGGGCCCCATTCCACCCGGGTGCTACATACACTCACCTGGATTTAGTGGGGAGAATGGACGTGCCAACGTGTTTGGGTTGCCAGTCGATGAATCAAAATGTGACGAGGGCCCCCCAGCTGATTCGTTGCCTAAGTTCGTCTGCGTACCCATATCTGTGCAATAATTTGGTCAGCAACTGGTATTGAGCACATTTGGTCGACATAGCCAAAAGTCCAGGTCTGGGACAGGGACCTACATTTGTTGAGGACAGGGCTGTTCACGTTATGATCTCCTGCAGAGTTGCTGAACCTTCCCCCGGATATCGTTGTCGATCGGGACCGGTGGAAAAGATGAGAAGATGAGCTGGCGGAGCGTTAGAGCCAGTCGAGTCAAGTTGCACAGATACTACTCACCGAGCGGTATCCCCCATAACTCAGCGCTGATTGAAAGGTCAGTTAAATCCGTGTCCTTTTGAGAGGATGAGGGCGGCACTGCCTCGACGTTGATAGGCGCGGCGATGTAAAGCGCTAAACAGCATGCTAACTGAACCTGGAAGCGCTGAAACTGAGCTATCTAATCTAAGTAGAGCTGCGACCGACGAAAGAGACGGTCTGGATGTGTGACCGATCTGTGACGAGGATGAGCGATCTCGCCAAGAGGCCAAGAGGCCAGGGCCCCGGGCGGCGGCGACCCAGAAGGGAGAAAGCGCCGGGAATTCAGACGAGAATAGAGCACACTAAACATATAGCCGTGTACCCCACAAAGCACATAACGCACAAAAGGCTTGCTTGCACAACGGCAAACACTCAGTCCACGTACCACAGCCGCTACACTGTACACAGAACTGGTATGGAAGGGGAGGACAGCTGCATTGAAGGGAAGGAAGGAAGAAAGGTGTGACGGCATGTTGTGCGAACTCCGTGGTCCCTTGGAACCGACATGAACGCGAGCGGCGACCCTTTGCACAAGTCCCCCGAAGGAACGAGAGTCCAAGCCTGAAAGAACAAAAGTGAAGGGGGGGGAGGAGAGGGAGGGCAGGAGGAAGGGGAAGTTATTTAAAAAAACCACATTGCATGGTATGTTGGCTGCGTTGTATGGAAATACGGAAATACGAGAAACTCAGGCCTTACAACTCACCTAATCGGTTGCAGAAAAGGATTTGGGGCTTTGCAAGCGAGAGCCGTGACTACGACGGCAGGGTCAACGTCCAAGATCGTCGGGGCCATTGTTGATGTGTAACAATTGTGCTTGTGCAAGAGGAGGCAAGAGGAGAGGAAAACAGGGAACAGGCTTGTGACGGGAGACTTTCAGCTTGAGAGGGACAGTGGTATGAATGTTTTGGCTGATAGGTGTCATGGAATCTGGCTCTGGAGCCATGTCTGGAACAGTCAATGGTTTTTCATTTTTTTTCAAAAATGTGGATCTAAGAAGTAGGGTACTTTACCCTGACTTCATATGTAAAATTGTAGATCAAGAGCAAAAGTTGTTCAATTTTGACAGATTTATTTTCAATTTTGGATAGATTTATTGTAACACAGTCCAGATCTTGATATAAGTACAACTCTTTTGCACATGAAGCTCAAGGCAATGTCAGGAAATATTAATAACATACCAGTAGCTCATGTATCAGCATTTGATAGCAGTGCAACAATTTATTTTACCTATTGATTCTTTTTTTGTTGCCTGCTGCATGGCAACATGCCATTAGGAAGGAGAAGTGTATGTAAAGTGCTTCCACATACCCTGAAATATTTTATTTGCATTGACTCATACTTTGATGAGCAATTGCATTGAATAGAACTGACTTTATATGCTCAGAACAACACAATTTTTCTTCCCAATGGTTCAAAAATGCATTCTGGGTTCAAATTGGAGTATCCTACAATTTATCACAAGTAAAGTGAGCTATTCAAATATTTTTCTGGCCTGCAGTGCATAACACAACAAGAAAAGCCTGTAGGGAGGTGAACTGCTTGAGCAGTTGCCTATTTGGGTGTTAATCCCAATCGGGTGTTAAATTTTCCCAGGTTCCAGAACAGGTGTTAACTACATTACTGTGATTTCAGACATTTTACCTATCAAATTTTACTGACCACATAAGTAGAGGTAAACATAGAATACAGGTATTTTTTTTCTCAGCCTGCGGCGCAAGTTATGGTTTTGTGGAAGATTGTGTGTGTTAGAGGCTGCCTGCCTATTCGGGTGTTAATTTTGATGGCAATCCCAATTGGGTGTTAATTTTTGATTGTTCCCAAACGGGTGTTAAATAACGCCCGATTAGGCGTTATTTTGTTCCAGACATGGCACCTGAGCCTGGAATCTAACTATGGCAACAGGGAGTGGTCAGCTTTGTTTTTTCGGCAAACACCATTATTTGTCCACTTGCCGAGTTGCTGCCATGCATAATTATTACAAAATACTGTTTTCCCACAATAATTACCTTACTTGTGGCTTGTAATGTGACAGCTAACAAGGTATCAATAGACCAGACCTCCAAACGCTCCGCTCAGTGATTTTATTTACCTTTGGAGCTGGCCAAACAACTTCCCACAGCCAATTGGCAGGCATTGTCTTCCCACCTCTTCCCGCTGTTGTGTATATAGTCATAAATTCCTGGTTAGGTTGTTTGCACGTACCCTGAGACTCCACAACTAAACAAAGCCACTAAGCGGAGCATTTTGAATTCTGGTCTATCGATACCTCATTAGCTGGAAGCATCCACTGAAAACAACAGTTCTGAGAGTGCATCAGTGATGATGGGTACACCATTTCCTGCCTATTTGGTTTGGAAATTTGTTTGTCAGCTCTGTATCATGGCACTTAACCTTCTGAATTGTTTTTACTGATGTTACCCAGCTTTCAGCCTGTTGCAATCTATCCAACTCTAAGAGGTTCAATCCAGGTCAAAGGATTAGTAAAAAATGCATTGGAATTTTTTTCATCTCATGGTTCTATCTGCAGACTTTGAAAATTTTCAAATTGGTGGCAAGGTAGCTGAGAAAATCTTTTGACTACTGCAACTCAAATTTAAGAACTATGGGTATGTATATTTCAATCTCTGACTAGGATGTTCACTCTACATATTTTCTTGTATTCCAGGAATTAATTGATGAGCTACTGTCCTTTCTTGCTAATGCTAATTCTCCATTACAGTCATGTCTTTACCCTCCATATTCACAGAGTAAATAAAAAATACCTCATTCAAAGTATAACACCTGGGAAAAGCAGTGATTTGAAAATGTACTAGAAGATTTATTCCCTTCTGAGTACTTGTAATTATCACAGGACTTACAATAACTTACCCCACAGAATTTTAATGATACTAAAGGCATTTTAGTTGAAAATTCACTTCAGTCACCCATTTTAGGGTACCTCTCAGGTATATGAATTCTTGGATTTAAGGGTACCTCAATGGTACCCATTCCAGAGTGGTATGTGAGCACCATACCAATACCATGGTACCATGGAATGGAAAACTCATACCATATCCCACTCATACCAATACCAAGGTACCATACCATACCATGTCATGTTATACCATACCAGATGGTATGATACCATCATACCAAAGCTGTCACTGGGTGTCTGGGGTCCTTTTCCAAAATAAATAAATAAATTCTGCAGGCTGCAATACTGGTCCATTGGGTACCATTTTTTGTGGGGTGGTTCTCCATGTTTTTCTTGAGATATTGAGCTACAAATTGAGGCTAGATAGTCCAAACCATCTATTGAAAATGAATTTAAATAGGCTTTATCCCAGCTTTCTCATGCATCCAAAGCCATTTAATGATACATATCTTTCCCAGTCCTTTTGATTTCAACAAATATTCATCCAAATCAAACAATACCACATCTATTGGGATGAAGTGGTCATTGAGAAGCAAAGAAAAGTGGAAAGGTTCTTCAGGTTTTTTCTAAGATTTCCAACTCCAAGTGGAGGCTAGATAGTCAACTCCAACCTTTGGAAATCAGTTCAATTGAGGGTTTTTTCATTTCTAAAAAGCCATTAATATGAATCCTCCCAATAATAGGTAAAATATATTTTGCCCAGTAGGGCCAATCAGGCAGTCCTACCTACTTACATAGCATGTACATATAGTATGGCCAACAACACCATATAATCTCAATTTTCTTAAAAACTACATATGATGGAATCAGGTATTGTTGTCCTGAGTGTTTGGTTCTTTGTCATAATATTTGGTCCAATTTATTGAAGCTGAGTGAATCTGTCCAATCCAAAGTCTTGTTAATTGGAAATGGAATCAAGTCTTGTTGTCCTAAGAGTCTTCAATATCAAAATATCATACCATGGTGTTGTAATCCCATGTTGCATTCTCATACCATACCATGGTATTGCACTCTCATACCATACCATACCATACCATGGTATTGCACCCTCATGCCATACCATGCACCCTCATACCATACCATGCACCCTCATACCATACCATACCATACCATACCATACCATACCATACCATACCATACCATACACCATACCACACCATACCACACCATACCATGCACCCTCATACCATACCATGGTATCAGGAACCATAATCTATTTTTATTCAAGCAGAGGAAGTCAGAAAACCCTCATTTCGAAGTTTGTTTACATATATTTACCAATAGCTTTGACCAAAGTGATGCTAAAATTTTGTACTGTACCGAACTGTATGGTGGCAACGGCAGACGGAGCGTTACGCGCCCCGAAGGATTTTTTTCGGCAACCGACCGGGCGTTACGTGTTACTTTGGTCCGATAGGCAACCCCCCAGAGATTTAGGAAGACGATGTTACAGAAGTAGATGGTCGGCTGGGCATACAATGATCCTGGCAATGCCGGGGTATTCTACCAGATTTTACCTATATTTTAGTATCTGTAGCCCCGCAGGGACAGAAAAATGGACTTTTTTTTGGTCATTTTCATAGCAACACGGCCAGCGTTACGCGTTACTTTACCTGAAATAAGCAACAAAATCAGGCCAGCGTTATGTGTTACGTTGCCACCATACAGTTCGGTACAGTAGTGTCCGCTTTGATGATTTCCTAATTGGGCCATTTCCTAATTGGGAAAAGCGTTACACTTTTTTCTGCCACACCTAATGTCAGGCACAGTGTGCAGTTGGGTTGGGAACTGTTTCCCACACTCTTTGGGCCACTGGAGTTAGTGGCTAGCTAAGTGTTGTCGCTGTTAATGACGATGTCCGCACTATTTCCTAATTGGGAAAAGTGTTACACTTTTTTCTGCCATATCTAATGTCAGGCACACTGCGCATTTAGGTCAGGAACTATTTCCCACACTCTTTGGGCCACTGGAGTTAGTGGCTAACTTGGTGTTGTCACTGTTCAGGACAATGTCCGCATTATTTCCCAATTGGGCCATTTCCTAATTAGGAAAAGCGTTACACTTTTTTCTGCCACACCTAATGTCAGGCACAGTGCACATTTCACTTGAGAACTGTTTCCCACGCTCTTTAATGTTTGTGGTGTCTGCTTTTTTCATTACAGTGTTTTAGTTTCTGCTCTTGGACTACAAATGTTTGTAGTCTTTGCCCTTTTCATGACAAAGGCCTGTAGTGTGCACTTAAAAGCAGTCACTACAAACATTGTAATGAAAAAAGCGGACAGTACAAACATTTGTAGTCTAAAAAGTGCACACTACAAGCCTTTGTAGTCCAAAAAGCGGACACTACAAACATTGTAATGAAAAAAGCAGACACTACAAACATTTGTAGTCTAAAAAGCAGACACTACAAACCTTTGTGATGACAAAGGCAAAGACTACAAACATTTGTAGTCTAAAAAGCGGAGACTACAAACATTGTAATCAAAAAAGCGGACACTACAAACATTTGTAGTCT
>NW_001889892.1:72034-98418 GCF_000143565.1 Laccaria bicolor S238N-H82
CATCTACTTCTGTACATCGTCTTCCTAAATCTCTGGGGGGTTGCCTATCGGACCAAAGTAACACGTAACGCCCGGTCGGTTGCCGAAAAAAATCCTTCGGGGCGCGTAACGCTCCGTCTGCCGTTGCCACCATACAGTTCGGTACAGTACAAAATTTTAGCATCACTTTGGTCAAAGCTATTGGTAAATATATGTAAACAAACTTCGAAATGAGGGTTTTCTGACTTCCTCTGCTTGAATAAAAATAGATTATGGTTCCTGATACCATGGTATGGTATGAGGGTGCATGGTATGGTGTGGTATGGTGTGGTATGGTGTATGGTATGGTATGGTATGGTATGGTATGGTATGGTATGGTATGGTATGGTATGAGGGTGCATGGTATGGTATGAGGGTGCATGGTATGGCATGAGGGTGCAATACCATGGTATGGTATGGTATGGTATGAGAGTGCAATACCATGGTATGGTATGAGAATGCAACATGGGATTACAACACCATGGTATGATATTTTGATATTGAAGACTCTTAGGACAACAAGACTTGATTCCATTTCCAATTAACAAGACTTTGGATTGGACAGATTCACTCAGCTTCAATAAATTGGACCAAATATTATGACAAAGAACCAAACACTCAGGACAACAATACCTGATTCCATCATATGTAGTTTTTAAGAAAATTGAGATTATATGGTGTTGTTGGCCATACTATATGTACATGCTATGTAAGTAGGTAGGACTGCCTGATTGGCCCTACTGGGCAAAATATATTTTACCTATTATTGGGAGGATTCATATTAATGGCTTTTTAGAAATGAAAAAACCCTCAATTGAACTGATTTCCAAAGGTTGGAGTTGACTATCTAGCCTCCACTTGGAGTTGGAAATCTTAGAAAAAACCTGAAGAACCTTTCCACTTTTCTTTGCTTCTCAATGACCACTTCATCCCAATAGATGTGGTATTGTTTGATTTGGATGAATATTTGTTGAAATCAAAAGGACTGGGAAAGATATGTATCATTAAATGGCTTTGGATGCATGAGAAAGCTGGGATAAAGCCTATTTAAATTCATTTTCAATAGATGGTTTGGACTATCTAGCCTCAATTTGTAGCTCAATATCTCAAGAAAAACATGGAGAACCACCCCACAAAAAATGGTACCCAATGGACCAGTATTGCAGCCTGCAGAATTTATTTATTTATTTTGGAAAAGGACCCCAGACACCCAGTGACAGCTTTGGTATGATGGTATCATACCATCTGGTATGGTATAACATGACATGGTATGGTATGGTACCTTGGTATTGGTATGAGTGGGATATGGTATGAGTTTTCCATTCCATGGTACCATGGTATTGGTATGGTGCTCACATACCACTCTGGAATGGGTACCATTGAGGTACCCTTAAATCCAAGAATTCATATACCTGAGAGGTACCCTAAAATGGGTGACTGAAGTGGAAAATTAGCTTTTTTTACTGTTTTATTCAGCATGAGGAGTGCTGCAGATTTGTGGTGAAGAGAATTAAATTACTTTCTTCAATCTTAACTGCTGAAGTTTGTTTCACCATTCTTCAACTTTGCACAGTGGCTGAAAAAGAATTTCGAATTTTGACTAATTTTTTGAACAGCATAATGTGACTGGCTGAAAGCTGGACAGTGTTGGTAGAGAACAATTTACATAGCAGAAGTATCATAACATAAAAATAACAAACAAATTTAAAAAGCAAATAGACAGGAGATTGTGTACTTACCATCTCCGACGCACTCTCAGAACTGTTAGTGCTCAACATTTTATGAGCTCAAGTAAGGTAATTATTGTGGGAAAATGGTATTTTGTAATAGTTATGTCCGGCACACAACTCGGCAGGTGGGCAAACAACGGTGTTTGCCGCGAAAACAAAGCTGACCACTCCCTGTTGCCATATCTAACGGTGCAGCTTTATACTTGAAAGGATGCACAACACGCTTCAGCCTCATGCCGACAGTATGTAGGGGGCCCTGGAGCTTGCCACTTGGCGTTCAATATCTATGAAATCATCCCTGTCGTTCGCCCTGTTGCCCAAACTAAGCCAGGACCCTAACGAAAACTGTCTTTTTCTCTGGTACGACTGTCTTTCGAATGCAGCACCACCGATTTCCCCTGCCAAAATATTTTCCCGCGTGTTGTGAAACCATCGCAAGCCTCAAAAAAGACGGTCCTTTGCCCATCAAGAGACAGTCACCAGATCCTTACTGCTTCATGTGTTATATAACAGGTTCAGCATACCTTGATTGCGCACCCACTGATATCAGCCTATACTCTACCCACTGCCACTACACTTCACATGCAGGTCACTGGAGCCCAGCGCCTCCTAGCTTGTGAGTGTTGCTGCCCATCGCCCTGTTATGCCCTGTCGTTCACATTCAACACTCGAATTACCAGACAGCTGCCAAAAAGTTGAGATACCTGGTAAGTTTCTGCTCAATTTTCACATTCTTAGCCTCTAACTGACAACATCCACTCCAGAAATCACCACTCAAAGTTTCTACCTGCTGGGCTTGGTCCTTCACATTTGACTTTCCATTCTGTGATGGGTAGAAAAAGTGTATCCTGAAAAAACCAAGCTTCGCTGTCAGTTTGTGTCCGATTTTTACGTTCTTGGTCTTGAACTGATGGCATTCTCTCCAGAAATTGTTCCCCGAAGTTACGAGATGCTGGGGCTCGCTGCTCACATTCGACAATCAAGTATGTTGGGATGGTAGAAGTCAACATTCAGATAATCAAGTTACTCTGTGAGTTCCTGCTCCTTTTTCATGTTCTCACCTGCTAACCAACAGCATTTACTCTAGGAATCATTACCCAAATTCACGAAATGTTAGGCGCTGCTGTTCTCATTTGGCGCTCAAATATGTGGGGGGTTAAAATCCACACTCCGAAAATTGAGCTACCAAGTGAGTTCATTAGTGTTTAAAGGTTCAGTCCATAGGACCGCAAAAAACCGGTGGACCGAACTGAACCGGACCATGGTCCGGTCTTTTTTTCGGTTGCAGTTGCCCCAATTTGGGGTTGGTCCAGTTGCCGGTTGCCTCATTTCGAAAATCTTTTAAAACTGTTCAAAGACCGGTTTTAATCGGTTGCAACCGGTTAAACGGTCACGTGCGTTGCATAGCCTTGTAACCACGTTTATTGCCTTTTATGGGGTTTTTGTTTCATCAAAAACGGTTAAGAATTGAGAAAGATATAACCAAATCCATATTTTACCCGAGTCTCTAGGAGATGTAATTCAGTTTCAGTCATAGCTATGTCAAATCTTCATTAAATCTCTTGAAAATTGCTAGAATGACGGGTATTTATATGCTTTACTATTTTATATAACCTGTTTATTTTTCAGAGTAATAATGGTTGAGATACAAATGGTTTATATTGATATAATAAATTATACGCAAAAAAACCGGTCTGGATCGGTCTGAACCAGTATCATGGACCGCAAAAGACCGGTCCTAGGTGGTTCGGTTCGGTTCCCTCAATGTCTGGGTCGGTCCTGGACCGGTTGCGGTCCACGGTTGCGCGTTTTCAGGGCAAAAAACCGGACTGAACTGAACCTTTAAACACTAGAGTTCATGCTCGATTTCTACATTCTTGGCCTCCAGCTGACTGTATTTGCTCTAGGAACCGTCACCCGCATTTGCGAGACATTGGTCATTGTCGCTCACATACGACGTTCAATTATCTGGGGGACAGAAGTCTATACACAGAAAATTGAAGTACTCTGTGAGTTCCTGTTCTATTTTTACGTCTGTAGCCTCGAACTGATGGAACTCTCTCCAGAAATTGCTACCTGAAGTTGTGAGATGCTGGGCCTTGCCGTTCACATTTGGCGTTCATATATGTGGTGGAGTGGGGTCCACACTCAGAAGATCAAGCTACTCTATGAGTTTCTGCTCATTACTTACGTTCTCGGCCTCTAACTGACGGCATTTACTCCAAGAATCGTTACTCAAACTTACGAGACGTTAGGCACTGCCGGTTTCATTTGGCGTTCAAACATGTGGGTGGGTGGAAGTTCACACTCAAAAAATTGAGCTACCCCATGAGTTCTTGCTCGATTTTTGCGTCCTTAGCCTCTACCTGGCCATATTTGCTCTAGGAACTGTCACCTGCATTCGCGAGACGTTGGGCATAGTCGCTCACATACGGCGTTCAATTATCTAGGGGACAGAAGTCTATACACAGAAAATTGAAGTACTCCACAAGTTCCTGTTCGATTTTTACGTTCGTAGCCTCGAACTGATGGCTCTTTCTCCAGAAATCACTGCCCAAAGTTGCGAGATGCTGGGCCTCACCGCTCACATTTGGCGTTCATATATGTGGTGGAGTGGGGTCCACACTCAGGAAACCAAGATACTGCATGACTTCCTGCTCGTTTTCTATGTTCTTGGCTTCCAACTGAAGGCATTCACTCCAGAAATTGTTACAGTCATCAACGGGTCAATGACACAGCTGGGTCATTGACACAAAACACTCTTGTTGCTTCAGTTTTGCTCGAAACAATTTGAGTATATTCAAGCACATAGTAATAGGCTGGATGAATACATTTCTGATTTTGTTGGGGTACCATAAGACCCTCGGCATTTTGAAAGTTCCATTTATTGGTTTTCATGAAGATTGATGAATTCTATAACCTAATGTAGCAACGACATAGCCAAGTAATATCTACATTTTTGTGGTACATGGGTACAGCACAGTGAAAGGAACACTCATAGCATTTTATCTAAGGAGGTAGGGTTCTATAAAGCCTCTAAGAGTGCAAAAGAGGGGAAACGACGTTGAGAGGTGTTATCTTTTGTGACAAGCTCTGGGTCACACTCAAACTGGGCCAGACAAGCGAAAAAAAAGTTTCGTATTGGTTAACCCATCTGAAAATGACTGGCCGACCTCTATCCGATGCTCGGAAACTCCAACAAGACAGGGGTACCAAGGATGGCCTCCTCATCCGTGCAGTAGCCCTCTATCGACACGAACAGGAAACGGCAGTCAACCGAAAGCCCCTCAGTCTGCGTAAAGTCTGCAAAAAGATCGAGGATGAGCACTGGTCGGAAACCAAGAGGACAGTCAAGCTCGATCCCTGTACCTTGCGGAGGCTGGTCAAGGGTGGAACCCTGAAAAGCATCCGGAATTCTCAGAAGTCTTGGTTGCTCGAGTGGGAGGCGACAATGGTCATTGATTATGCTATCGAGGTTGCTTCTCGTGGATTCCCACTCAGCCACAGACGGCTCAAGGACCATGTCGACAGCATTTGCCATGCGCGGCTAGGAAGGAAGTTTCCCGCTTCCGGAGTAGGCAAAAACTGGACTAGCCATTTCATCAGTAAGCACTCTGATCGGCTCAGCACCTATTGGACTCACAATCTCGATGAAAAACGGGGAAGGGCAGTTAATCCGCACACAAACAAGGAGTGGTTTGATCTGTTGGAAGATGTCCTAAAGGGAAACAGGGATGACGAGTTTGATCCTCCTCCAACTAGCGCGGGAAGCAGTGGTCAGGCTGATGATGTCGACGATGACTCGGACATGCCAGCCCTTATCCGAGATCCTCCTCCAACTAGAAGCAGTGGTCAGGCTGATGAGGTCGATGACGACATGCCAGCCCTGGCAAGTCTTGAGAAAGATACCTATGGAGATGATGGAGTTGATGAGGATGAGGATGGTGGACACGAACCTATCCGAGAGGAGAATATTTATGGAACAGACGAATCAGGGTTCTTTCCAGAAGGCGGCGTTAGGGTGCGTGTGATTGGACCGAGAGGAAAGAAGACTCAGCATCAGCAGTCGGATGGTGGGAGGGAAAATACCACAGTCATCGTCACAATTTGTGCTGATGGATCATCGTTGAAACCTGCCGTTCTCTACAAAGGACAATCATATCATGTCAAGTGGGACCAGGAAAATCCCACGGAGGCCTCGTACGTCTCAGTATTCATTGAAAATTCTTGCTTCTCACCAACATTCTATGTAGACTTGGTTATTCGAAAAAGGGCTGGACCAATGGTGAGATTGGGGTGGAATACATCAAAGATTTCCATGAACAAACGAAGGCAAAAGCAAATGGACGTACTCGGGTGCTTCTTGTGGATGGCCACAATTCTCACTACACGCTCGGCTTCCTCCTCTTTGCACGTAAGCATCGAATTCACATCTTGTGTTACCCTTCCCATGCAACCCATGTGTATCAAGGTCTTGATGTGGTCATATTTGGGCCATTAAAGCTGTTTTGGACTCAGGAGAAGGACAGGTGGTTGCGTGAAAAGAGGACAAAAGTCGACAAGATGAACTTTTTACGTATCTATGGTGCTGCCCATGTCCGTGCGTTGACACCCGAAAACATCAAGGCCGCATTTCGTCGAACGGGTGCATGGCCTTTCAATCGCTCAGTCATCACTGCGGAAATGATGGCTCCAAGTGTCGAAACCTCTTGCCAGGGTTACCTTCCAGTCCAACCAACCACGCCTGTCCGAGCTGTGACCGCCTTGATTCACGGTGTGCGCAAGCGCGCCCACACCATGGTGGTGTCAGAGACTGATAGCACGGACGACGAAGCCTTACCTTGCACCCCACACCGTCGCCAAAACCCATTCGATACGCCTGTCCGCACAGCCCTCCAGTCACTTCGCACGTCGTCCCTGTCCTATCTCATCACTTCATCCCCAATCCAATCAACGGCGGAACCACCATCATTCATTGCTTGTGCAATCTCACCACCTGTCACCCGTCATTTCACTGTTCCGGAAACAGCGCTCAAGTCAGAACTGCGAGAGGAGTTAGCAAAAGCAAAAGCAAAGCTGGATGTGCAGAAGACTCACCTCATCGCTCTGCAGTCCTCGTTGGTCCTGAACGGCATTTATGTCGATGACGTTCGAGGTCAGTTAGCAGCACAAGAGGAGGCAAAGAAAAACAAACAGAAGAAGGGTCGACTGGTAGCGGATGGCCGGCCTCGCCTTTACACAGCAAAGCAATTCACACAAGAGGTCAAATCACACACAGAGGAAATGATTCGAAAGGAAGCAGAGGCGAAGTTGCGCAAGGAACAACGAGCGGCAAAAGCAATTACAACCGAGGGACAAAAGGTAGCCGAGGCTGAGCGGGTGGCGCAAAACAAGGAGATTCGTGCACAGTGGAAGGAAGAGGTTGTTGCGTGGGAGGCTGAGAGGGACCTTGCTAAGCGAGAGAAGCGCCGACCTGCGTGGAAGAAGCCAACTTTGAAGGGACGGCTCATCCCGAAACCAGCCAGTCGTGTTGCGGGAACGGTCGAGGCGATAGGGGCACCTGAAGGGGGAGTGAACACGGCCGTGGATGACGAGGATGAGGACAGTGTGACTAACTCCCAGAGCAGTGATTCTGACAGTAGTTTGGATGAGGACTCGGAATAGATACTAGTACTTGATGGCTCGTAGCATGGAATAGGACTGGGAACCAAAATGATATTGATTTATAGAGGGGGACTGCTAACTACTCTGAATGTGGGTCCAAGAGTTCTCCAAGTGTCCCATTCATGCCCTTTGCCATCTGTGTAATCTTTGCTGCTGCGAAAACCATTGACTCCCTTAAGAACTTCGCCTCCACCATCAAACGGTCGTAATCTCTTGCCAGCTTGACGCCGTCATTGCATGTCCTCCGATGAGCCGCATACGAGCGCTCGAGCTCAGCAAGTAGGTGGGCACAGTTTGTGCACGTGTCGTTGGTTTCCTCAGCTTGGGTGCTTTCTTCGTCTTCGATTTCAATGGCTGGGACAGGTGGGCTATCCTGGGATACCCCATCGTGTGTCAGGTTGTCGTACCACTGTTGGGAATCGATTTGGGAGTCGAGTATGCCGTTTGCACCAAAGTCACTGGACAGGGAGAGAATCAGGCAATGAACAGGCAATATGATGTAGTAGACTCACGAAGTTGTCTTCAAGGAAGCTTTCAGAAAACTTTTCCGAGCTGCACGCTTGCGCGCTGGACTTGGGAAGACCCCAGCTTGTTTTTCAGCCACCTCGATATGATGATAGACGGCTTTCGTTGTGGCTCGTGACGTGAGCTTTTTGGATGATCTGCCAAGTTTGGAAGAGGGTGGAGGTGGAAGGTTTAAGTTCCGAGTAGCGTCTTGGAGGGAGGGACGTGTGCTCGAGGTCGGCTTGTCCATTGAGATGATTGTTGCTTCGAAGAAATATCTGCAGACAAACAAAGCCAAACTCCGGATTATATCCCAATCAAGGCATTTGTGACTGTGTCATTGAGTAGGTTGACGCTGTTTCGACCGAAAGATGCAGTCCTCAACAACAGCACAAGGTAAAATTATTTAAAGTCCTGGAATGTAGAGTTAAGATACATTCTAACATTTTGTGTGACTTGAATCAGTGTGCTAGACGTGATACATTCAGCTACAAATGTTTGTGTCATTGACCCATTGATGACTGTACCCCGATTTACGAGATGTTTGGCGCTGCCGTTTCCATTTGGCGTTCAAATATGTGGGGGGGTTGAAGTCCACACTCAAAAAATCGAGCTACTCTTTGAGTTCTTGCTCGATTTTTGCGTCCCTGGTCTCTAACTGACTGTATTTGCTTTAGAAACTGTCACCTGGGTTTACAAGACGTCAGGCATCGTAGGCCATGTACATCGCTCAATTATCTGGGGGACAGGTGTCTCTAGACAAAAAATTGAAGTACTCCATGAGTTCCTGCTGTATTTTTATATTTGTAGCCTCGAACTGATGGAACTCTCTCCAGAAATGACTACCTGAACCTGTGAGATGCTGGGCCTCGCTGTTCACATTTGGCATCCAAGTATGTGGGGTGGGTATCTGTAGTCCCAGTAAAATCCGATCACAATATAATGTCAAGTAATCTTGGTTGGCACTTTTAACCTGGCCTTATGCTGGTATGATTAAGATTCCAAAATTAAATTGGCAACAAAATTTCAAGGTGAGGAAGGTGGCAGGATTGCTTCAAAACACACAGCATGGAAATGAAATATTAGGAAAGTACAGCACTTGCAGGGAATTGAACTCACAGCTTCAGGAATCGGGCACACCACACATTATACACAGAAAGCAGCCCGTTAGACCATTACACTACACAGTCATTATAAGGTATGGTGGCACATTTCAATATGATCCTGTGGGCTCCAGTTGCAACATGCAACAAGCTCGCTGTTGCCTCAATCTTGATTCATCGTCAAAGTGAGAACACTTTCATCTACTGGTGTCTGTAATTTGAAACTGGTATCACTTCTCTTAATGGTAGAGTAGAGCAGCCATCTGGTGTATGGGCATCATGTTGGACAATTGGGCAGACACGTGAGTATCAACACAAATTTTACCCTTCACCACATTCCTACACACCGACCAGCCCAGTTGCCGTTCATGTCGCATGTTGCCCGGAAAGTTACGACCTCCTTCCAGTAAGCATGTTTTATTGTCCTCTCCATGGAGCGATTACAGCCAACGAAACACCCTTGCGAATACTCGGGCACGGGAATACGTGTAGAGGTGTTGTTCAGCGAAGAATACACAGGCCATGCGTGCTGACTCTCAATCATTAACAGGTTCTATGCATCTCAGTTTCGACGCGCTTGCCGAGTTGAACAGCAGAGCTCTATTCGGTGAAACAAGTCTCGTAGTGTCACCAGAGACAAGTCACCAACCTGAGTTCAACCTGCCATCCTCTCACAATGGGTATTGATGGTTTATGGAAGGTGAATGACTGTTCAGCTTTCTTCGGCAAACTTCCAATGCTGATCAGCCTATCTAGTATGTTGAGGCTGCTGCAAAGGAGGTCTCCCTGCATCACCTCACTGTGGAACAAGGTTTTGTCCTGAACTCCGGAGGGATAAGATGCCTTCAAGTAGGAATTGATGCAAGGTCAGATCATTCCGCTCTTTCGCTCTATTCAAACTGATGTCCTTCACCAGTGGCTGGATTCACAGGGCGATGTACCAGCATAGCAACACAAAAAACCCTGAGCTGGCTACCCTTTTTGCTCGATGCTGTCGGCTTCTTGAGGAGCCTATCTCTGCTTTGTTCTTCTTTGATGGGCCCAAACGGGCAAGTGTAAAACGTGGAAAGCAAGTTCGTGGCAACCCACACTGGATTGAGCACGATTTCAAGAAGATGGTGAAGGCGTTTGGATGGGGGGTGGTTGACATATGTTAAGTGTTACCTAGAAAGCCATTCTCTCACCTTGCTACAGGCTCCTGGTGAGGGGGATGCCGAACTCGCATGTTACTCAAAGCTGGGAGTCATTGACCTCATTGCAAGCGAAGATTCAGATTTGTTGGTGCTTGGTGCCAAGGCTGTCCTACGAAAGTAAGTGAGCGAAAATCGTATAATTTATGTGGCTCACTCATTCCATGCATCAGCTTGGCTGAGGTTGATGGAGATGAAAAGGCAAAGCTCTACCGCGCCAAAGACATCATGCAACATCCCTCTCTGCTACTTAGTACCACAGGCCTTGTTTTGATCGCTCTGCTGACTGGTGGTGATTTTTCGATAACACAGCTTGTAGCTACTGGGTTGCTTTGACCTAAAATCATCTTCACAGGATGGGGTCAAAGGCTGTGGCATCCAGATGGCAGCAGGCCTGGCCAAGGCACGGTACGGGGAGGCACTTGTCCATGAAATCTCGTCATGCTATGGGGAGACCAATGACTTCCTTGCGGCGTGGCGACATGGTTTGCGTGAAGAGCTTCACACAAATAGCTCAGGCTTCCTGCCATCACGCCAGCCTGCTCTTGCTCAGTCACTTGCATCAGACTTCCCCAATCTCAAGGTAGCTGAACATTATATAAGCCCTATGGCTGAAGAACCAATATGTTTCATTGGGCATGGTCCTGATCCCATCCGGCTGGCTGCCTTTGCAGAGGAACATTTTCATTGGGGCAGCACTGATGCAATTCTTGTCCGCTTTACAACGACTATTTTTCAAGCCCTTCCACTTGCTCATCTTTATTCTGTTGCTCGTGAAACTGGTCTTGGTCTTGCTCGAAGGCCTTGCAAATACATTAGCGAGGTCCTCCAGTGCTGCGTCATGGGGCATTCCTCCAATCCACGCCACCCAGAAGTTCACATGTCCTGTGTTCTGGACGATGCACTTGTCGATGCCATCATTAAAGCAGTACAGGGCACTCAGAATGACAGCGAAACAGAGAGAAAGGTCAAATACTGGCGAACCTCTTTACTTCCCAGGCTTCGTGCATGGCTACCAATTGTAATGATTCAACAAACATATCCAGTAGTGTTTAAAGGTTCAGTCCATAGGACCGCAAAAAACCGGTGGACCGAACTGAACTGGACCATGGACCGGTCTCTTTTTCGGTTGCAGTTGCCCCAATTTGGGGTTGGTCCAGTTGCCGGTTGCCTCATTTCGAAAATCTTTTAAAACCGCTCAAAGACCGGTTTTGATCGGTTGCAACCGGTTAAACGGTCACGTGCGTTACATACCCTTGTAACCACGTTTATTACCTTTTATTGGGTTTTTTTTTCATCAAAAACGGTTAAGAATTGAGAAAGATATAACCAAATCCATATTTTACCGAAGTCTTTAGGAGATGTAATTCGGTTTCAGTCATAGCTATGTCAAATCTTCATTAAATCTCTTAAAAATTGGTAGAATGACAGGTATTTACATGCTTTACTATTTTATATAACCCGTTAATTTTTTAGAGTAATAATAGTCGAGATACAAATGGTTTATATTGGTATAATAAATTATATGCAAAAAAACTGGTCTGGATCGGTCTGAACCGGCTCCATAGACCGCAAAAGACCGGTCCTAGGTGGTTCGGTTCGGTTCCCTCAATATCTGGGTGGGTCCTAGACCAGTTGTGGTCCACAGTTGCGCGTTTTGGGGGCAAAAAACCGGACTGAACTGAACTTGCGAACACTAATATCCAGAGCTGTTTGCTGAAGGTAAGTCTGCTATGACTTTCTCTTGATGGTAATTACTGAGTCAATGATCAACAATAGACAGGGGGGATGTACCTCGGGGCAATAAAGCCTTGTCTTCCTCATTAGGTAGGCAACATTGTCTTCATCTCACAACTTCTCTATTAATTCATGGAGGTATGCCAGGCAAACACGAGGTTTCCATCATTGACAAAAACCAACTGGCAACCAAGCCGACCAAAGTTATGAAGCAGCCGAATGTCATTGCCATGATTGACCTCACTGTTCCCGCACAGGAAACAGGTGTGATCTCTTTGTTTTCCCAGCCCCGGCAACTCACCATCAACAAATTCGGACAGGGAAGATTGTTGTGCCCATGAAAAAATCAATGAATGACAGGCGTGACCCTGAACATGCTCTTATAATCAACTCTGACTCTGAGCAGGAGGTATGAATAGGAGGTGCAGGTTTGTATATGATTAATCTGTTTCAGTGCCCTCTCCGTGTATATATAGTGTAACGAGCAATGCACATTCTGCACCTCCCCCTTTTCTATCATGGCTGATGGCCACCCTTCACTACTTGCTTGCAACTTCAAAGCCCTCAATATCCAGTTTGAAAATGGAGACGACAGAATTACTGAAGAAGAAATTGATGAAGATCTCAAGGGGGAACAGGGCACAATTCCTGACCTTGTTGCAGCTGACCTTGAGCCAGAAAATTGTGAATTCATGAAGAAATGGAAAGCCTCTGTTTTCGGAGCTTCAAGAGGTGTTGCCGACAAGACAGAGGCCAAATACCAGTGGTAAAGACAGGAAATCACATCAGTGCCTCATCACTCATGTTCTGCAGACTTAAGGAGCAATGCACCACCTTCTTGACAAATTCTGGCCTCATCAAGAATTCCTCAGAGCTCTTTTGTGGCTCCCCCCAGTGGATGCTCCTTTCTGGATCTGCTCTTGGATTATGAGCAAGTCCGTCCTTTTCTTTTATTAACCGCTTCTCTCACTCGGTGGGCTGAATGTTGAACTTTCGCTAACAGATGTGATGAAATTACCCTCGATGGTAAACACCGCCCACAAAACCAGTTTTGGGACTCCTATGCTCAGGCTCAAAAGATGTGGGCTGCAATGACCCATGTATTTATGCGTGACTACAACCTTGGATCAGTGCAGTGGCATGAGAGTGAACTGGTCCCTGGTCGCATGATGGGCAATCCCTCCATTTCATCCGAAGTAGCAAATTACATGTCTGGCCTTCAGCGTCGAAAGGTGACTTGGTTCCCAAAATGTAAACTCATCTCATAAATTTATTGTAGGTCAAAGCTGGAGAGACAGCAACAAGTGCTCGAGCGATAACTTCTGTTCGTTTCTCAAAAACTGGGTCTCATGATCTAATTAAATTTTCAGAGTATTTTGGAGGATTTGTACAACTACAATCACCTCCTGGAGAACTGGAAAATTCATGCATATACACCTCTTTCTCGCCAAGATGCTGGAAGGCTCCATGAGTGGGGTGGTGGACTTACACGATGAGCACTCCAAGCTGTATACACAATTGCTTTTCTGTGTTTGCTTCAGGTGGATGAGGTTCTTAAATTAACGATGGCAGATATTGAAATGTCAAAGAACCGTATGACTTTGACGCTGCCATATCGCAAAACACATCAATATGGAGGTGCATATTGAAATTATTTCTTTTTTAACTGGCTGACTTTTCAACGTCTGACTAGAAATAAAGCCATTTCACTTGTACCATCTTGAAGGAGGTCTTTACCCTCCCCCATGTAATCCATATGGACTCCAGTGGACTCCAGTGGACTCCAGTGGACTCCAGTGGATTCCAGTGGCCCTCTTACCAGGCCAGATTGGCTGGCAGAATGCCCAGTCCACTGGAGTCCAGTCCAGTCCAGTCCAGTCCAGTCCACTGGACTCCCACTGGACTGCCAGCCACTTTCCTGAGTCCAGTCCCAGTCCAGTGGACTATGAGTCCAGTCAGAGTCCAGTGGATTCCAGTGGATTCCAGTGGATTCCAGTCATTCCAGTATATTATTATTATTATATATGAATATAACTAAAAAAGCGAAAATGGACTATACACCACTATTTGGGCCAGATGTGGAAGCCACCTGGGCCATGCGGCGTCTCCTCAACATTTTCCCACATTGTCACCAGTGTGACGGATTGTGGCCACCAGCTCAAAATCGAACTAATAGGGTTCTGCCGCCAGCCTAGCTGGCACAAACCTGTCAGGTCCAGCCAATTTCCAGCTGACCGCTCTGGCTATTGTCATTGTGGGTGAATATGTAGAGAGGGTACATATCACAGTATGGCAACCATGTATTCAATAACTCAATATCCCATTCAATTCCCTCCTCAATCCAAGCACATAATGTAGAAAAATCAATGATATGTAATTGTTACTCAATAACACGATGAAATTACTGGTACTACTGAAGAGGCTAGTTATATGCTACTACTCACCCATAACTCCCTTCCCTGCTATTGTGATACTCTCAAGTCATTGTGATCTCATATGCCCCCTTCGTCGATTGGTGGTGGAGGTGATGGCCAGTGGTGAAGAAGTCTAAAGAGAGAATGTCCACATTAGCAGGCAGACAGGATAGGTTGTCGTTAGTGACTTACTTTGGCAGGGTTTGGACAAACAAACGGCAAGGGCAGCAACCCCCATAGCGGTGAGAACTTACCAAGCAAGAGAGCTCCACCTGGCAGGGAAGGGAACATCGTACATGATGCCGGAGTTGGTCGGGTGTTGACGTCGCAGCTAGTTGGCGTCGACCCATGTGTGGCTGGTGTGGGGGATGTGGGCAGTCAACGTGTCCGAGTGTGTTGTTGGCAGTGCTTGACCCCATCCACACTTTGTCAGTCATATGTGTTGAGTGTTGGTGTGTGTGTTGGGCGTTGGCGAAACTGGAGACGGCAGAGATGGCATGATGCGGTCGGAAACAATGATGGAGCGGTGAAGTTGTTGCGAGGTTGTTGTTGCGTGACAAGGGAGGCAATGGATTGTTGACGACAGTTTATGCCCTTTTTGAAGCTGCGGAGTCTGAACATATTTCCCACATGTATCTCTCTCTGTTCATCTGGACAATTCTGCTGTAAGGTATTTTATTGTTATGAAGGGGTATGAGAAATTATAAAGTCAATGCATTAAGAGCTACTAGTTACTATGCACTTCAAACAAATGTGGTACTTCAGTGAGATATGTAGGTATCATGATTTCAGTGGGTGAAGCTGGTGAGTAGATTTAGACAAGGGCTGGTGCCAGAAATCAAACTCCTCGTCACCAGCTGGGATCCGACAGGCTGCCCAACAGCTGTCAATTGTGTAGCTGACAGGGGAGCGGTTTGATGCCGATCAGGAATTTCGGCATTCTGCCATCACCCTGGGGCCCAAACGGCGGTGTACAATAGACAAGCTATACCTACAATTTTATTGATCAATGAATGGAAAGATTATAATTTATATGTAGTGTGGAACGATGGACCAAGGACGAGGGACAATGCCCATGACGTGGCAACGTCATGGGCAAGGGGTATGTATGCCCCACCACCCTGTTCCTCCGTTCTCACCACGACAGGCACGACGCCAGCAACCACCCATGCACGGCACATGAGGGCAGTGACAACGACAACACGTGAGCACGACGACGACACGCGAGCACGACGAAACACGACGACAAAATGCGACGACGACAAAACACGACAATGACGAAACGCGAGCACGACGAAACGCGAGCACGACGACACGCAAACACGATGATGACAACACGCGAAGCCGACCACACGACGTACACAAACGAGCGCCCACGGAAAACGGTCACCGCCCATCACCGCCTGCTGCCACGTCACACGAAAACCAGCCACCGCCCATGAAAAACGACCCCCGCCCACAAAAACGACGACGACACGCAAGGACAACGACACACGATGACGACGACTACACGCCGGGACGACAACACACGACAACGACACGCGACGACAACGACAACGACACGCCGGGACGACGACACACGACAACGACGACATGCGACGACAACGAACGAGCGCCGACGAAAACGCCGCCCCCACCACACCCGAAAAACGATACGCCCACAAAAAACGACGAGCGCCCGCCAGCGCTGAATGGCGATGAGGGCCCAGCAGCATCACCCTTCCCCTCCACTCTCTCCCCCCATCACTACCTCCTCTCTTCACCACTCCCACTCCCCTCCACTCCCTCCCCCCTTCACACTCTTCCCCCTTCCGTCTCTCCCCCTTTCCCCCCTCCCCCTTTCCCCCTCCCCCTTTCCTTGCTCCTCTCTCCCCCCTCCCTTTCCTTCCCCCTTCCTTGCTCCCTCCCCCCTCTATTCATTCCTCTCTTCCCCCTCCCTTTCCCTTTCCCTTCCCCCTCCCTCCCCCCTCTGTAACATAGAATCTATGTAAATTTAATTAATTTAATTAATGAATATACTTCAATTTTATTTTTTGTTTTGAAGAGGAATTCTGGATTAACTTAGGTCTGTGGCAGTCCAGTCCAGTCCAGTTTTGTGTTGGGAGAGTCCAGTGGAGTCCAGTCCAGTCCAGTTTTGTGATTTGCAGTCCAGTCCAGTCCAGTCCAGTCCAGTTTTGTGCTTGCAGTCCAGTGGAGTCCAGTTTTGTGCTGGGAGTCTAGTGGAGTCCAATTTTGTGGATATTGCCAGTATGTAGTGAAGTCCAGTGGAATCCAGTGGAATCCAGTGGAATCCAGTGGAGTCCATGTGGATTATGTGGGGGATGGTAAAGTACTGATTTCACAATACAACATTTGTTTAAATGTGAATTTTGAATAGAAATTTGAAGTTCTGACTTGGTAATACATTGAAGTTGATATTCCAGTGGGAATCCAGTAGGAATCCAATGTCTGGAGCATTTCATCTAATTTGTTTAAGTTCAGTTGGAGTCCAGTAGGAGTCCAGTGGGAGTCCAGCAGGAGTCCAGTAGGAAGGGAATGTGAAAATGCCTTTTTGGAAATTTTGTTGAAGTCCAGTAGGAATAGGTGGGGGAGTGATAAGTATTGCTAATATTCGTCAACTTCATTAGACAGGGCAGTTGTGCTCATGTTTTCAGAGTGTTTGGTTAGAGGCATTGGTTCTTCTTGCAAGGTGTTGTCTTTCTGACTTTTGCTCCTTGTGTTGATAGTGACTTCTTTTATCTCTTCCAGGCAATTGTTGATGCTGAATGCCATAAACACTGCCTTGCCTAATGAGGGATTCAAGGAGAAATCGATATGTGTAGGACTCATCTTGACTGGTGGCTACCACTTTCACTGCGGGCCTTGGCTTATATATCCACTGGGTATAATGTGGAAAAACGGGGTATATATTATTAATAATGCTACCTTTTAACTGCCGGAATTAGTTGGAAGATATTTAAAATGTTGTATTTCATTTTATCAATTTTTTTCCGTCAGAATTATTAAGAATTTTCTGGGGCGGATAAACATCGATGATATTGGAGAAGAAATTTCTACTAAAGGCAAGTCCATATTTGCACAGCAGATATGTGGAAGATATGTAAATTACCACGAGGTGAAGAACTGCTAAATATGGCAGTATTCTCGGACCTAACACTTGCTAAATAAGGCCACTAGTTCAGGTCGGTTATCTAGTCTGAAATCTGGATCTTTATCGTTCATACCACGAATCACTCGTTCTAGCTTAAATGCGCAGTACAACAAGCAATGTCTTCAATCCAGACGAAGAAGCTAGAAAACTAAAAGGTAATCAGCAGGTCGTGTTTGGATGCCAATGTATTGCATTGTCGAGCCCTCAGGCTTACTTGCATGGTGGGAGGTCGGCATTGGTCACAGAGTATGGCAAGTAAGTTCATATTCTTTTTTGTGACAGTGGTAGCTAACGATTATTTTCGCAGATGGCTCTGCATATTCAGCTGCTTTCCTGCGTCTGAGCATGTTCTCTTGCACGCCCACATTCGCCCACTCCTTCCTAAACGAAACCCACAGCCAACAACAGCTGACCTTCGCAGCCCCCTCAGATCACACCCACCCGTTCTAGATCTAGATACCGTCATTCGCACCACTTTGTCTGAGGCCGCCTAGCGCTTGAGAAGCGTCAGGCCCGAGGTGTGTTTGACATCAAACCACCAAGATCTAGACCCACTCATGGCCAGCACCAACCCTAATTAAGGACAACCCGTATCTTGCACATCATTATAATGGCAGGTAGCTACACTCACACAAACTCAGCATATTCACTGAATCAATTACAACTCCACTACGCCTCGCTTGGTCTGTCCTTGTGCAGTGCTATGAAAATATGGAACAAGGGCAGAAGGCGCTTCAGCTTAGGATCATGGCAGCTCACCTTCGACACGATGCAGATGATCATGAGTGGGATCAATTGGCGAGGTAGTCGAGGGAACATGGGTATAACCAACAGGCATTATACTGCTATCGAAAAGTATACAGTCTTGACCCGACAAATGTCGACGCGTTGTGGGATCGAGCATCGTTGGCAAAGGAGGTCGGAGACTTTCGAACAGTAAGTTCGTTCACACTCATCTCATTACTACATTAACCATGCCTTCAGGCCCGCAACGCATTCATAGCAATCCTTAAACGGTTTCCACACAACCTGACTGTTCTCCGCGAACTCCACACCATCCTCGGCGAGCTCACCGAACTCCCAACTTGTGCCAACCTCCTCCAAGCCGCGTTCAAACACTACCAACCAAACTTGACCTGCTCCTCCTAGCCAACTTGTACAATGCTCTTGGGGAACACGAAAAGCAGCCCAGACAATAACGCGACTCGTTGGTTGCAAGGGAGAGACTAGCATGCTAGCAGTGGTATTGGGATTTGTGCGAGGATGATAGGGAGTATGATATGGAAGGGTGGCTGGGGAGAGGTGTGATTGGGGAGGGAGGTGGGATATAGGCTGGAAGGTTTGAGCTGGACGCAAATGCGCGTCATCGGTTGGCGGTTGCGAGGATCAAGATGGGTGAGATCGAGGAGGGAATTCGAAAGGTGAGTTTGGTTCTCTTGATTGTGGGAGATGCTGATTTTTGTTGTTTAGCTCCATGCGAATGCGGTCTTGGCACAAGATATCCTTCACTACGCAGTCCTCTTTGCTGAGATTGCAGATGCATACTTTGAGAGGGAGATGCACGCAGAGTTGAAGCCTATCTACGAGCTCCTGTGCTGACCCTGCGGTATGTGACTCCTGACACCTCTTTTTGAAAATATGGCACTCATCGCAACTGAAGACAAGCAGTATTTATATTCTCTTACAAACAGCCGCATGCATGAAGATGCTCGAAGAACTTTGTGAAGCTGCAGAAGTAGTCTACGAACACAGTACGACTTTCTTACTTGGCAGCTAACTAGCACGCTGACTGACACATATCAAGTCCGACAGGCTGATCCTATGCACAATGATGTGACTCGACGCCTCCAAGTCATCGACTCCCGCAAAAGCGTGCAAAAGCACCGGCGACCCAAAGAACGTATTGCCATGTCCAAAGCTAACGCTGTCCGTGTCCAGAGCCGACTAACGCACCTGCAGCTTAGCTCGAGGCGGCCAAGGAGAAAGAGGTGATGCAGGGATATCGGAAATAAGGGACCTGTGGGCGGGTATGATGGGTGGGGATGAGGAGTGTGAGAGGGAGTGGATGGTTGAGGCGGAGAAGCTTGTGGATATGTTTAATTAGGGAGACGAGGAATTTATTTCTGACCAGTAGGGTGGGTTGTCTTTTTTTCTTTTGCTTTGAGGTTGGGTGAGGGGCTGATCTTTTTGGCGGGGCGTAGAATAATCTGTTCAAGGGGATGTTTCCAAGGAGTCATAGGAAGAAGCAGAAGGTCGAGATGGAAGCTGATGAAGATCGGATGGTGTCGAGGTTGCGGCTTGACTTGGGTTGGTGGTTGCTTCAATTGTCGGGTTGAGGCTAACATCAATCTTTTTAGAATGTGATAGCATGTCGAGGAAGGTGACCAAGGGAGACACGCAGATCGGCAAATTTAAAGTGGATGTATTTCGAGAGATTTCGTTCGATGACTGGTTGAAGTTGTTCATGCAGGTTTGTTTGGATTTTTCTTAACTTTTTGAGCCCTTTGGTTGATCCTGGGGTCCAGTATTGCTTTCTTCTTACTCGACGAGGTCAATACGATGTCGCAGATGAAATCCTCCGATATATCAATGTCTCAAACACATATCAAGATCGTGAGCGACAGGACTATTCGACTAGCAATCATCAGTGAGCATCCCTCCTTTTCACTCTTCGTACTGTCTGAGCTCATACGTCTCTGCCTGTAGCTTGTGGTCTGGCTGCAGGCCAACACACCGCTGTCGTTGAACAAGCACACAAACTCATCACCGTACACCAGTTCAACAACGAGCCACTCCGAATCCTCGTGGCTTGCCTATCAAGTGGCCTCCGCCCCACAGATTCTTTCATCACTTCCACGCTTCAAAAGCATCTGTTTAATGAAATGAAGTTGGCGGATACGGCTGTGAAGAGCCCAGAAGTGCTGAAGTGGAATCCATTGAACAAGTGGTATGCACCCACTGCACAGAGCGGGAAAGCGGAGGATGGAGGATGGGGATGATGGAGTGCCGGACCAGGGTGGTGATCAGGCGAGTGGGGCGACAGCTACGGCTGGGAGCCTCAATGTCCCTGATATACTGACGAAGCATAACTCGGTTATTGTGGCTATCTATGGCCAAATTTGCATTGCTACGAAGAGCTATCAGAGTGCTATTTGTGAGTTCCCCCTTTCATGTGCGTATATGCTGCTTCTTGCTGACGTTGTGGATAGTCTATCTGTTGCATGCATACGATTATTGCCCCGACGATCCGATGATATGCCTGTGCTTGGCCATAGCTTCCATTGGTAGGGCGATGCAACGTCAGTCAGATAACCGACATCATCTTGTTACACAGGTAGTTCTGTCCGCTCTGAGCAGGATTATGGGACTAATAATCTGTTTCTTTTTAGGCCATGGCGTTCCTAACGCAGTATCGCAGTCTGCGAGGAAGAGGCATGCAGAGTGTACGGGAAGTGGAATACAACTTTTCCAGGACTTTCCATCAGCTTGGTCCATCTCATCCTCCTGTTGTTGTGTGGCTTCCTTGCTAATTCTATCCAGGACTCTACTCCTATGCGGTCAAGCATTACAAGAATGTTCTTGAACTTGCAGAGAAGAACAATGTACACCTCCCCCTACTTCCCTGCATGATCAATGACTGTATCGTAACAGGACGCAAACAGGACGACCTCTTCACCAAAGAGACCGCATACAACTTATCCCTGATCTTTGTCTTCACTGACGCCACTCACCTGGCGAATGCTTTGTATCGTCGATGGCTCTCAACATGATCAGAAGAAAAAAAAATGAATGAAAAGTAAAGTATCAGCTCTATGTAACTGAATAGCTGTAGTTTATCGTGTATGGTCTGTTTATGCTTGCTGCAACCCCTCGACTCACGTTGACTGAGCCTTTCCAGATGATGTCCTTAACATTACAAGCCAAGGGAGTGTCCTTGTCAATGGGTACAAATTGGGCATTGGATTGGAATGGGCAGACAGGTGTACCTTTGCACAGTGATTTGAAATACGAGTTGTGAGAATGCAAACACAAGGTAGGTCCGAGTTGTCTTCTTTCGCCAGCTCCCCTCAACTAAATTTGATAACACTCAGCCATGCCTCGGTGCTTGAACGTGAAAAGAATTTGAAGTAAATTCGTCGTCATCAATAAAAGAGAATGTGACAGACGTACTACGTACAAGCTACATGAAATAACCATCACCAAACCATCACCAGTTCAAAAACACCTGTAAGCCAGCGCCGTCTCCTCCAGATCCGCGCTCATAGGATATTTCTCCATGACATCTTTGTACGCCTCCATGCCCAACCTCTGCATCGACTTGAGCCGATGGAGCTGCAACGCCTCAACGGTGTCCCTTTTTTTGACTCGAACAGGAAAGATTGAGTCAAAGGAAGGACTCAACGGGGAGCTGCATGTATCACCATTATCTTGCAGGTCTACGACGGCGATATCTTGAAATGGTTGCTTCGCCACGCCCTTTATAGCTCTGTTGAAACCGTCGTCCACCCTCTCAGTCACAGTGCTTTCAACGACTATCCTCAAATTCTGTTCAGGCTCCACTGGCATCATAAAATCAACATAGGTAATGTTTGGGGTTCGGGAACCGGGTATATCATGGGCCTTGCTGGAAGATGCCATCCTGCCGGGCTGACTCTCGGCCCCAGTAAGGCTCGCCACACTGGATTCCTTGCGCAAGAACAAGGGGAGATGGTGCGGGGAATAAGCTTTCCATTTTTTTTGGGCAAAGGGGATTTTCGGTTTGTTGTACGCATCTGATACCTTGTGTTAGTGAAAAACTTGTGTAAAAGCAGATGTGGAACTCACTTTCGCGTGAAACTGCCGAATTTCTGTTGAAACAGGAACTGGGTCATGTATTGTTGTTGCGGTACACGAAGTGTACTTACTTCTCGCCCTCTGCACATCGGACACGTGGATACACATTCCATCGTCCCAGCTGGCGCAGATGTTGATGTCCCTCGTGCCATTGACTTATCATCGTCGGTTATGTTGGTTCTGCAAAGCTATTTCATCAGTTCTTTCGATTCTCGTCAATGTCTTGACTTACAGCTTCACATAGGTGTTCCATCTCGATTTTGGAGGTGTTGCGAGACGGCGAATTCGAATCTATGAAAGTATGTTGTTTCACAATAACTACCAAGTCAAACTGACGTACCTTATCGTTTAGCGTGTCCCGGTTTCGTTTATCCGTCCATATCTACAAGACATCGCTCTTGCTCATTTCCAGCGCTGAGACGACATAGTTTCATCCACAAAACCGGCGCATGGGACCCTAAACGCTCCATGCGAAGTGTCGAGTACTTTAGAATGGTCAGTGTCATGTATGATATCCAATGCGACGTGACTCACTTTTCGTCACCCCATTCCATAGCTCATGACCTCTCCCACCTTCTCCATGCGAAACGCCGCCTTTCCGTAGCTCATACATCCGTTCCCAGACCTCCCGCGCCCTTCCGACACCGTTTATGCGTTAGAATAAGATGTTAGGCCTTCGAGTAAGCGTTAACGTCTTTTTCGTCTTCTGGCTTGTTGTTTCCGTTTGTTGTAGGTAGTAGCACGAAATTGGCGCCGTCGTCGTCCACATATGTTAGTCATCATGTCCCATACCTAATGTAGTAACCAGATGTGACAATCACTCATGTAACATGAGCCCAGCCGGACCGGCTGGTTTTCTAAACTGTCCCTTAGTGATTGGTACAGCCGTGATTGTTACAATCACCCATCAGCTTGAGGCAGCCGTACTTCTCCCCAACGGCGACTCCTGCGGAGCATGCACATCATCATCCGACGGCACAAATTGCGGCCCACCTTGGGCAAAATGCAGAGCACCTTGTAAATATACTATAAAGATTTTACATAATAATAGGGCCACAGAAGCCAGTCAAACACCATGAGGACTGTCATGGGGAGGATGCATATCATTGTCCACTGGCTCAAAGTGTGGGGCACCTTGTAAATGTACTACAATGCTTCCACATAACAATAAGGTTGCAGAAGTCAGTTAAACACCATGAATGTGACCCATTGCAGAATTCTTTTGGAACCCAAGCAGCCTCCATTAACTATTGTATATATTATGGGTCCCACAAATACAGCTGAATATGATACACCAGCAGAGGACCTTCGAATAAAAACACATTACTTTTGCATGGGGGACACCTTTTTCTAATAGCTGTGTTGGTCTAGAGCAATATATATATATACTATGAAGCTCCATTAGAGCATTGCAATTTTTTTTACAAAGACTCTGGCGGAGTAATGCAATTCTTTTAGAGAAGACCCCGGCAGAGCAATGCAATTTTTTTAGAGAAGACCCCAGCGGAGCAATGCAATTTTTTTAAAACAACTTCGGCAGAGCAATGCAATTTTTTTAAAAAAGAGCCTGGTGGCCCAACACAATTTTTTAAGAAATAACTCCAGCAGAGCAATGTATATCAAAGAGAACTAAGGAAAATAATGACCAAAGTATATCTTAATAACTCAATCAATGAGGAGAGTGTCTACTGCTAACATAAAAGAATTTTACTAATGAAGGGTGATGAGGTAAATTATCTGTGGACCTACATACATGTATCTCAAAGAGACTCTGGTGGAGAAATGCAACTTTTGTTAAATTGGTTCTATTGGGGCAATGTATATGAGAAGGGAACTTGAATATAAACAATGTTTCTACTGGAGCAAAATATCTTCTAAATGGCTCTGCTGGAGCAACATATTTTTTTTTTCAATAGCTCTGCTGGAGTTGTGTATTTCTTTTAAAAATGGCTCCACTGCAGCAATATTTTTTTTAGGTAGTTCTGTTTGAGTAGGCTCTGCTGGAGCAGTGCAATTTCTTATAACAATGGTGCCGCCAGAGCAAAGCATTTTCTTTTCATGGCTCCACCAAAGCAGTGCAATTTCTTCTAAAGATAGCTCTGGCAGAGCAGTGTATTTTTTTTTTCAATTGGCTCCACCAGAGCAATATATATTTTTTTGAATGGCTCCACCGGAGCAGTGCAATTTCTTCTAAAGATAGCTCCGCCGGAGCAGTGTATTTTTTTCAAAATGGCTCCGCCGGAGCAGTGTGATTACTAATGATAGCTCTAGCGGAGCAGGGTATTTTTTTTTTTTTCAATGGCTCCGCCGGAGTAATGTATTTTCTTAAAAACAGCTCCACTGGAGCAATGCAATATTTTAAACAATGGCTCCACTGCAATGTAATTTTTTTAAATGCCTCTGGTGGAGAAGTGCAATTTGTTTCAAAATAGCTCCACTTGGGCAGTAAAACTTTTATAAAGTTGCTCCGGCGGAGTAGTGATTACTTTTTGAGATACAATCCGCACGATGTAACAATGACTTTTAACTCACATAAAAACCATCTCTGTCAAGCTGGAGAAGGCAGAATTTGAATGAGCTAGGCCCAACAATAAGTTGTTCAGGAGAAAGATAAGTCTTGATGGTTTTACTGTAAAATGTACCATTTCACACTTTGTTTGAGCTCCACAAAATTTAATAATGAGTTTCAACCCACATAGAAACCACCTTTAAAAAGCTTGGAAAAGCATGATTCCAACAAGCTATGCCTGACAATAAGTTGTTTGGGGAAGAGAGAAGTCTTGATGGTTTTATTGTAAAATATAGCATTTCACACATTGTTTGAGCTCCACAAAATGTAATAATGAGCTTCAACCCATATAAGAACCACCTTTGAAAAGCTTGGAAAAGCACGATTCCAACAAGCTAGGCCCGATGATAAGTTGTTCAGAAGGGAAAAAAAGTCTTGATGATTTTCATTGCAATGCCATAATGCAGTCAAGATTTGATAGAGATTATTGACGAGGACTTTACACTCCTCCACATATTCCAGTTGGACTCCAGATGGACTCCAGCGGACTCCAGATGGATTACTGCTGTTCATCCAGATTTTTTCTCTGGTGGCAACTCAGCCAAATGTTGGTCTAGGATCCACCTGGACTCCAACTGGAGTCCAGGTCCACCATTTGGACTGCATGGACTCCACCTCATAACACAGTCAACCAGCCAGACTCCATATGGAGTCCAGAAAGAGTTTACAATTTCTGTTTATTTATTATTGTTATTATTATTAGACCAGAAAAAAAGAATGCTATGACCGGGAATTGAACACTCAATCACTTGGGCAGCTGTAACTGCCACAATAAACCACTACACCACGAAGGCTTTATTAGCCCTATAACTTTTACACATCATATACCCTCGCTCCCGGCACGTTCCGAAAGCACGTTGGCTTTGTTGCCGCGTCGTTGTCTTTTGTCTTCCCACCACCACCTTCCCACCATCTCCAACCTCGTTCGACACACCCAACCACCGTACCTTGCCCGAACCGACCTCACGACAACGGCAACCCCATGCAACAACACCACACCCCAACAACAGCCCACAACCACCACCGAGGCCGATGACAAGCACCACCCACGACACGATGACGTGTCAACGACACGCGACGCCGACAACACACGACGACAACGACACGACACGCGACGACAACGACAACGACGACACGCGACGCCGACGGCACACGACGACGACGACACGTGAGGACGACGACACGCGAGGACTACGACATGCGAGGACTACGACACGCGAGGACTACGACACGCGACAACGACCACAACCACAACACGCAACGACGACAGCACGCAACGACGACGACACGCGACGACGACGAGACACAAGACGCGACAACGGCAACACGCAACCGCGACCGTGACAACAGCGACACGCAACGACGATGAACGGCCGCCCTGGGACGACAATACAACGCCCACGCGGGACGCGACGAGGGCCAAGCACCACCACTCCTCCCTCCCTCCATGACTCACCACCCCCTCCCATGC
>NW_001889892.1:98468-99617 GCF_000143565.1 Laccaria bicolor S238N-H82
TGATGGAGTGCCGGACCAGGGTGGTGATCAGGCGAGTGGGGCGACAGCTACGGCTGGGAGCCTCAATGTCCCTGATATACTGACGAAGCATAACTCGGTTATTGTGGCTATCTATGGCCAAATTTGCATTGCTACGAAGAGCTATCAGAGTGCTATTTGTGAGTTCCCCCTTTCATGTGCGTATATGCTGCTTCTTGCTGACGTTGTGGATAGTCTATCTGTTGCATGCATACGATTATTGCCCCGACGATCCGATGATATGCCTGTGCTTGGCCATAGCTTCCATTGGTAGGGCGATGCAACGTCAGTCAGATAACCGACATCATCTTGTTACACAGGTAGTTCTGTCCGCTCTGAGCAGGATTATGGGACTAATAATCTGTTTCTTTTTAGGCCATGGCGTTCCTAACGCAGTATCGCAGTCTGCGAGGAAGAGGCATGCAGAGTGTACGGGAAGTGGAATACAACTTTTCCAGGACTTTCCATCAGCTTGGTCCATCTCATCCTCCTGTTGTTGTGTGGCTTCCTTGCTAATTCTATCCAGGACTCTACTCCTATGCGGTCAAGCATTACAAGAATGTTCTTGAACTTGCAGAGAAGAACAATGTACACCTCCCCCTACTTCCCTGCATGATCAATGACTGTATCGTAACAGGACGCAAACAGGACGACCTCTTCACCAAAGAGACCGCATACAACTTATCCCTGATCTTTGTCTTCACTGACGCCACTCACCTGGCGAATGCTTTGTATCGTCGATGGCTCTCAACATGATCAGAAGAAAAAAAAATGAATGAAAAGTAAAGTATCAGCTCTATGTAACTGAATAGCTGTAGTTTATCGTGTATGGTCTGTTTATGCTTGCTGCAACCCCTCGACTCACGTTGACTGAGCCTTTCCAGATGATGTCCTTAACATTACAAGCCAAGGGAGTGTCCTTGTCAATGGGTACAAATTGGGCATTGGATTGGAATGGGCAGACAGGTGTACCTTTGCACAGTGATTTGAAATACGAGTTGTGAGAATGCAAACACAAGGTAGGTCCGAGTTGTCTTCTTTCGCCAGCTCCCCTCAACTAAATTTGATAACACTCAGCCATGCCTCGGTGCTTGAACGTGAAAAGAATTTGAAGTAAATTCGTCGTCATCA
>NW_001889892.1:101337-102734 GCF_000143565.1 Laccaria bicolor S238N-H82
TTACTTAAATAGCTTTGTGTTTTTGTGGTACTCCACTTTTAATGCCTCAAAAAGAAAAGCACTACTCCGCCGGAGTCATTGAAAAAAATACATTGAATCATTTTGCACTTCTCTGCCAGAGTCTTTTTTAAAAAAACAGCACTTCTTCGATGGAGCTTCATGATATATATATATATTGCTCTAGACCTCCAGCAGAGCTATTAAAAAGAAGGAATTTCATTTTTATATTGAAGTCACAAAAGAAATTTCCATTGCTCCACCTAAGCATTTCAAATTTCTTTTATGCTACCAGCAGATACTCTCCTCATTGATTGAAACACTTTGGTTATCATTTTCATTAGTTCCCTTTAATATACATTGCTCTGCCGGAGTTGTCAAAAAAAATATTGCATTGCTCCGCCGGCGTTGTCAAAAAAATATTGCACTGCTCCGCCAGCATTGTCAAAAAAATATTGCATTGCTCTGCCGGAGTTGTTTAAAAAAATATTGCATTGCTCCGCCGGAGTTGTTAAAAAAAATATTGCATTGCTCCGCCGGAGTTGTTAAAAAAAATATTGCATTGCTCCGCCGGCGTTGTCAAAAAATATTGCATTACTCCGCCGGAGTTGTTAAAAAAATATTGCATTGCTCCGGCGGGGCCTTCTTTTACAAATATTGCATTGCTCCACCAGAGTCATTATAAAATATTGCATTGCTCTGCTGGGGTTGTCTTTAAGAAAGATTGTGTTACTCCACCCAGGCCTTAAATACCTTTGCAGATTGAATGTGTGGAGCCTCTTCTGACAGATCAATCCAGTATTTGTCATTTATGCAGAGGCAATGTGTGGTGTTTAGTCCAGTGGAGTGTCTTACAGAAATTTCATGTCACTGGTGGAGTGGTCCGGCGGAGTATCATAAAAAAATTACATCACCAGTGCAGTACTTTACCCTCCCCCATGAGTTCCGGCGGACTCCTATAGAATGTCGGAATTCCATCCGGAGTCCGCCGGAATGGTAGGAATCTCAAATTCCAGTGGATTCCGCCGGATTCTGAATGGAATTCCAATGGATTCCACCAGATTCTGAATGGAATTCCAATGGATTCCGCTGGATTCTGAATGGAGTTCCAATGGATTCCACCGGAATCTGAATGGAATTCCAGAAGACTGATTGGTGCTGATCAGAACTGAGGTAGAGGTCAGGTGACTTGAGCTGTATTTTTTGAAGTCAGAAATTCAAACCTCCCTATAAAATTCACAAGTGATTTAGATCAAATAATGATGTATTTCAATTACAATACAAAATATATTTAACTACATACAGTGTATACTAGAGAGGGAGGGGATGGGCAAGGAAGGGGCAGCAAATGAGGAGGGAAGGGGGAAAGGAAAAGGGAAAAGGAAGGGGGGGGAAGGGAA
>NW_001889892.1:103468-104537 GCF_000143565.1 Laccaria bicolor S238N-H82
CCCCCTCTCCCTTCTTTCCACTCTCCCTCCATTCCACTCTCCCTTCTCCCTTTCCCTCCCCCACCATTCCACTCTCCCTTCTCCCTTTCCCTCCCCCACCATTCCTCTGTCCCCATCCAATCCTCTCTACCCCCTCCCTCTATTCCTCTTTCCCTTCTCCCTTTCCATCCCCCCTCCATTCCTCTCTCCCTTCTCCCTTCCATTCCCTCCCCCCTCCATTCCTCTCTACCCCCTCCCTCCATTCCTCTTTCCCTTCTCCCTTTCCCTCCCCCCTCCATTCCTCTCTCCCTCTCCCTTCCTTTCTCTCCCCCTCCATTCCTCTCTACCCCCTCCCTCCATTCCTGATCACCACTCCCACCCCCCCCCACTCCTTTCCCCCTCTCTGTAACATAGAATGTAGTAAAATCAACTTATGTAGTTGCTAATACACTTCAATTTTCTTTGTCTCATGAAATCTAAGTACCTCAATTATCAACTTAAGGTCTAAGTCTGGTGGAGTCCAGACAGAGTATACAGACTCCAGATAGACTCCACCTGGATGATCCAGAAATATAGACATTTGGTTGTATGATAGTTGGACTCCAGATGGACTCTGGATATCCAGCTGGAGTCTGCCAGAGTCCATCTGGAGTCCAACTGGACTATGTGGGGGAGTGTAAAGTACACATTATTGACGTAAAACACCTTTTCCTATGTTTGTCTATGAAAACAAAACATCTCTTAAAGATTTTTACATAGTAATTAACATGGAAGCTATGTCTATCAACTAGCTGGTTTGGAGGTTATATGGCTTGAAATTGGGTGAGTGCGTTGCTATTCGTCGGGATGCAGGGTCTGTTTGCATCCGGTGGAGGGTCTGTGCACCAGGCACATCACCTCAATTTGGAATGACCCAGGCACAGATTTCAACTTTGATGGGTCCCTGCCCAGGAACAAGCAGGATAACCGGACCATCCCTGTTGCAGCAATGCCTTTTCACAGTATGTGGCCCTGCATGATGAATACTTGGTTACCTCTGGCTATCAGCAACAGAGCTCATATTGTCTGAATGACCATTAGATTTGTGGTT
>NW_001889892.1:104844-107061 GCF_000143565.1 Laccaria bicolor S238N-H82
GGGAAAGGGGAGGGAATAGGAAAGGGGAGGGAATAGGAAAGGGGAGGGAATAGGAAAGGGGAGGGAATAGGAAAGGGGAGGGAATAGGAAAGGGGAGGGAATAGGAAAGGGGAGGGAATAGGAAAGGGGAGGGAATAGGAAAGGGGAGGGAATAGGAAGGAGGAGGGAATAGGAAGGGGGAGGGAAAAGGAAAGGGGCTCGTCGTCGTCCGTTGACGTGCGGCCGTCTCGTCGTCGCTGACGTGTCGTCGTCCTCGTCCGTCGTCGTCCGTTGATGTGTCGTCGTCGTCGTCCGTTGACGTGTCGTCGTCGTCGTCGTCGCTGACGTGTCGTGCGTCGTCGTCGTGTGTTGACGTGACGCGTCGTCGTCGTCCGTCGTCGTCGTCCGTCGTCGTCGTGCGTTGACGTGTCATCCGTCGTCGTCGTGCGTTGACGTGTCATCCGTCGTCGTCGTGCGTTGACGTGTCGTCGTCCTCGTCGTGCGTTGACGTGTCGTCGTCCGTCGTCGTGTGGCCGGCCTCGTCGTCGCTGACGTGTCCTCGTCCGTCGTCGTCGTCGTGTCGTCGTGTCGTCGTCCATCGTCGTCGTCGTCGTCGTTGTCCGCTGGCGTGGGCGTGATGCGAGGTGACCGCGCTGGTCGCGGTGACGGTGGTGGTGGTTGTGGTTATGGTTGTGGTTGTGGTTATGGTTGTGGTTGTGGTTGACAGCAAAACGGAGATGCTGATGGTGACGCCGGCAAACGCCGTGACTCGTTTAGGAAGGTGGGCGTGAGGGTGGCTTGTATAGAATAAATGTTTGTAGAATTTTAACGGCCGTATGGTGTAGTGGAAATATTGTTGCTTGGACTTCACGTGACATTTCCTGAGGCTAGAGTTCAATTCTTGTGCATCCACTTCTTTTTTTATATATTATAATAACAACAACAAATATTGGAATCCATTGGAATCTCTCGGAATCTGTTGGAATTTGACTGGAATATACTTTCCATTGGAATTCCATGGAATCTGGTTGGAATTCCAATGGATTCCAATGGAAACTGTTCCGGGAGGCTCCCGGATTCTGACCATTTCCACCGGATTCTGTCGGATTCCATTGGAATTTCTGTGGAATTGGAAACCAGAATGGCTGAGGCTCCAGCCAACTAGTTTCCATCGGAATTCCATGGAATTCCGACATTCCGCTTGGAATCCGCCAGATTCCGCCGGAACTCATGGGGGATGGTAAAGACCTCTAGTTTTGCATAAAATTTTGCCTTGGACCCAGATATGGTAGAAGTGGGTTTTGACGAGACCTGTGCAAACATCAGCACATGAAAGGTAGATAAATTTCACCAATCAACTAACCAAGTAGGAGGTTATGCATAGGATCAATAACAATCATACGCACAAGATCAAAATAAGGCAGGCATGCGAACTCGGACCATCGTGCAGCATATTGCTTAACGAAATCTTCACGAGCACTTGCAGTTTTGAGGTGGGCATACTTTTCACCAGCCTTGCAGTTCTCGGCATCAGTGCGCATTCGAAACCCTTGATAATCAAAATTAATAACTGAAGCCACACACAAAAAAATACATACCATTCTTTTGAAATGATGCAGAGGAAGCCTTGTCAGCCTTTTTGATCCAGCATTGAGTGCAAAACATTGTATGTGAGTGTGAACCAAATCCACCCATTTTATGAGCTGCAGGCTTATCACAACAAATACAGATAAGTATAATGCATATCAAACGTCCCTTGGGACAAGATGGTGTTGGTAGATGGACACCATGACACCACAAGCGGAGGAGCTCATTGACAATGATATGCAGAAACCGTTGGCATTGATCAGGGTTACCTTCCTTTGGTCCAGGCATTATGCCACCGAGGCAATACTTTACCATCCCCCACATAATCCACATGGACTCCACTGGATTCCACTGGATTCCACTGGATTCCACTGGACTGGACTGCCAATCACAAAAATGGACTCCACTGGACTCCCAGCACAAAACTGGACTCCACTGGACTCCACTGGACTGCAAGCACAAAACTGGACTGGACTGGACTGGACTGGACTGCAAATCACAAAACTGGACTCCACTGGACTCCACTGGACTGCAAGCACAAAACTGGACTGGACTGGACTGCAAATCACAAAACTGGACTCCACTGGACGACTGGTGGCTACCACTTTTATGATTAATCTATGACAACTGTCCAAGAGCCATTGTGTATAA
>NW_001889892.1:107111-108792 GCF_000143565.1 Laccaria bicolor S238N-H82
TCTTAGAATTTTCATTAGGATATTTCATTAGGCTCCTTCGCTTTTTCATTACCATTTCTTAGAATTCTCATTAGGATATTTCATTAGGCTCCTACGCTTTTTCATTATCATTTCTTAGAATTTTTATTAGGATATTTCGTTAGGCTCCTGCGCTTTTTCATTATCATTTCATAGAATTTTCATTAGGATATTTCATTAGGCTCCTGCGCTTTTTCATTACCATTTCATAGAATTTTTATTAGGATATTTCATTAGGCTCCTGCGCTTTTTCATTACCATTTCATAGAATTTTCATTAGGATATTTCATTAGGCTCCTTCGCTTTTTCATTACCATTTCTTAGAATTCTCATTAGGATATTTCATTAGGCTCCTTTGCTTTTTCATTACCATTTCATAGAATTTTCATTAGGATATTTCATTAGGCTCCTGCGCTTTTTCATTACGATTTTTTATATTTCTCATTAGGATATTTCATTAGGCTCCTTGGCACTTTCAATAGATTTTCTTGGAATTTTCGTTGGGATATTTCATTCAGCTCCTTGACCCTTTCATTACCATTTCATTAAATTTTCATTAGAATGCTTCTTGGCGCTTTCATTAGGATATTTCATTACACTCTTTGACCATTTCATTAGATTTTTCATTGGGAGATTTCATTGGGGCATCTGGCCCTTTCATTACCATTTCTTTTAGGATATTTCATTGAGCACCTTGACGATTTCATCACTTCTCATTAGGCTCCCTGGCACTTTCATTACTATTTCTTAGATTTTTCATTAGGATATTTCATTAGGCCCTTTGGCACTTTCATTACCAAAAACTATATAATAATGATGATATGTATCACATGGGTTGTTGGGAGGGAGGTCACATGACCAATTACCAAAAATAGTCAAAAAGCGAAAGTTGTACCCCTGCACTGTAGCTTCCCGAATCTGGTTGAATTATGTTCTGAAGTGCTCCTGTTGTGGAGATATGAGGTAAAGGAATTCCAAAAGTGTCGTGTTTTTTTTGGTTTTTTTTGCATTTTTCTTCGTGAAAACAAAACCAAATAACATGATTCCAACACATTTAGAAAGCTAGATGAAAGGGCAACAAATATCATATCATGGGAAAATTGACCAAAAAAGGAAGGTGCATTCCCTCAAAGAGCAATCATCACTGACAGACTACAAGAGTCAGATATAGACTACCAAGTTTACTCATAGACTACAAAAAAGTTGGACATAGGCTACAAAGTTTACTGATAGACTACAAAAGACTACAAAAGTCAGACTTAGACTACAAAAGCTTGGACTTAGACTACAAAATTAGGGTTACATTAAAAGGTTTTGTAGTGTCCGCTTTTTCATTAGAAAAGTTTATAGTGTCCGCTTTTTTAGACTACAAAAGTTTGTAGTGTGTGCCTTTTCATTAGAAAAGTTTGTAGTGTCCGCTTTTCAGACTACAAAAGTTTGTAGTGTCTGCTTTTTGAGGCTACAAAAGTTTGTAGTTGACATATAGTTTATAGTGTCCTTGACTCTGTATAGGTTATGGGGATGAGGTTAAAGGATTGACATGATTTTACATATTGCCATTGCTGCAGCATTTACTTTTGACATCATGTACAAATTGTCTTTCACATCAAGAAAGGCCATTCTATGCCTTCATATTGATAGCTATTGTCCTATCTCAAATCAT
>NW_001889892.1:108842-115697 GCF_000143565.1 Laccaria bicolor S238N-H82
TTCATTATCATTTCTGAGAATTCTCATTAGGATATTTCATTAGGCTCCTGCGCTTTTTCATTATCATTTCTTAGAATTTTCATTAGGATATTTCATTAGGCTCCTTCGCTTTTTCATTACCATTTCTTAGAATTCTCATTAGGATATTTCATTAGGCTCCTACGCTTTTTCATTATCATTTCTTAGAATTTTTATTAGGATATTTCATTAGGCTCCTGCGCTTTTTCATTACCATTTCATAGAATTTTCATTAGGATACTTCATTAGGCTCCTTCGCTTTTTCATTACCATTTCATAGAATTTTTATTAGGATATTTCATTAGGCTCCTGCGCTTTTTCATTATCATTTCTTAGAATTTTCATTAGGATATTTCATTAGGCTCCTGCGCTTTTTCATTATCATTTCTGAGAATTCTCATTAGGATATTTCATTAGGCTCCTGCGCTTTTTCATTATCATTTCTTAGAATTTTCATTAGGATATTTCATTAGGCTCCTTCGCTTTTTCATTACCATTTCTTAGAATTCTCATTAGGATATTTCATTAGGCTCCTACGCTTTTTCATTATCATTTCTTAGAATTTTTATTAGGATATTTCATTAGGCTCCTGCGCTTTTTCATTACCATTTCATAGAATTTTCATTAGGATACTTCATTAGGCTCCTTCGCTTTTTCATTACCATTTCATAGAATTTTTATTAGGATATTTCATTAGGCTCCTGCGCTTTTTCATTATCATTTCTTAGAATTTTCATTAGGATATTTCATTAGGCTCCTGCGCTTTTTCATTATCATTTCTGAGAATTCTCATTAGGATATTTCATTAGGCTCCTGCGCTTTTTCATTATCATTTCTTAGAATTTTCATTAGGATATTTCATTAGGCTCCTTCGCTTTTTCATTACCATTTCTTAGAATTCTCATTAGGATATTTCATTAGGCTCCTACGCTTTTTCATTATCATTTCTTAGAATTTTTATTAGGATATTTCATTAGGCTCCTGCGCTTTTTCATTACCATTTCATAGAATTTTCATTAGGATACTTCATTAGGCTCCTTCGCTTTTTCATTACCATTTCATAGAATTTTTATTAGGATATTTCATTAGGCTCCTGCGCTTTTTCATTATCATTTCTTAGAATTTTCATTAGGATATTTCATTAGGCTCCTGCGCTTTTTCATTATCATTTCTGAGAATTCTCATTAGGATATTTCATTAGGCTCCTGCGCTTTTTCATTATCATTTCTTAGAATTTTCATTAGGATATTTCATTAGGCTCCTTCGCTTTTTCATTACCATTTCTTAGAATTCTCATTAGGATATTTCATTAGGCTCCTACGCTTTTTCATTATCATTTCTTAGAATTTTCATTAGGATATTTCATTAGGCTCCTGCGCTTTTTCATTACCATTTCATAGAATTTTCATTAGGATGCTTCTTAGGCTTTCATTAGGATATTTCATTACACTCTTTGACCATTTCATTAGATTTTTCATTGGGAGATTTCATTGGGGCATCTGGCCCTTTCATTACCATTTCTTTTAGGATATTTCATTGAGCACCTTGACGATTTCATCACTTCTCATTAGGCTCCCTGGCACTTTCATTACTATTTCTTAGATTTTTCATTAGGATATTTCATTAGGCCCTTTGGCACTTTCATTACCAAAAACTATATAATAATGATGATATGTATCACATGGGTTGTTGGGAGGGAGGTCACATGACCAATTACCAAAAATAGTCAAAAAGCGAAAGTTGTACCCCTGCACTGTAGCTTCCCGAATCTGGTTGAATTATGTTCTGAAGTGCTCCTGTTGTGGAGATATGAGGTAAAGGAATTCCAAAAGTGTCGTGTTTTTTTTGGTTTTTTTTGCATTTTTCTTCGTGAAAACAAAACCAAATAACATGATTCCAACACATTTAGAAAGCTAGATGAAAGGGCAACAAATATCATATCATGGGAAAATTGACCAAAAAAGGAAGGTGCATTCCCTCAAAGAGCAATCATCACTGACAGACTACAAGAGTCAGATATAGACTACCAAGTTTACTCATAGACTACAAAAAAGTTGGACATAGGCTACAAAGTTTACTGATAGACTACAAAAGACTACAAAAGTCAGACTTAGACTACAAAAGCTTGGACTTAGACTACAAAATTAGGGTTACATTAAAAGGTTTTGTAGTGTCCGCTTTTTCAGACTACAAAAGTTTGTAGTGTGTGCCTTTTCATTAGAAAAGTTTGTAGTGTCCGCTTTTCAGACTACAAAAGTTTGTAGTGTCTGCTTTTTGAGGCTACAAAAGTTTGTAGTTGACATATAGTTTATAGTGTCCTTGACTCTGTATAGGTTATGGGGATGAGGTTAAAGGATTGACATGATTTTACATATTGCCATTGCTGCAGCATTTACTTTTGACATCATGTACAAATTGTCTTTCACATCAAGAAAGGCCATTCTATGCCTTCATATTGATAGCTACTGTCCTATCTCAAACCATACTTGTAGGTTTATGGGGAACTGGCTAAAGGATTCACATGACTTTACATATTGATTGCTATTGCCACATCATCAGCTTTTCACATCATGCGCAAGTTGGCTTTCAAGCCAGAAAAAGCCATTCATAGTAATATCTACTGTTCTGTCTCAATACATTGTTAACTTACATCATGACCTGACTTAAGGATACTTCCAGGGACCAATCAGCTCATCCTATTGCCCTGAAAGAGCTGATATCACAGTTGACTAGGTTTGGGACAGGCAAGTAGCTATCAATGTGAAAGCAGACAGACCAGCAACTATCAATGTGAAATCAGAGAATAGCCTGTCCTAATGTGAAAGGCAACTTGGGTATGATGTCAAAAACTAATCATTTGGCAGTAGTAATATGTAAAGCAATTTAATCCTTCAAACCATATCCACATGGACCTAGAACCATGATTTGAGATAGGACAATAGCTATCAATATGAAGGCATAGAATGGCCTTTCTTGATGTGAAAGACAATTTGTACATGATGTCAAAAGTAAATGCTGCAGCAATGGCAATATGTAAAATCATGTCAATCCTTTAACCTCATCCCCATAACCTATACAGAGTCAAGGACACTATAAACTATATGTCAACTACAAACTTTTGTAGCCTCAAAAAGCAGACACTACAAACTTTTGTAGTCTGAAAAGCGGACACTACAAACTTTTCTAATGAAAAGGCACACACTACAAACTTTTGTAGTCTAAAAAAGCGGACACTATAAACTTTTCTAATGAAAAAGCGGACACTACAAAACCTTTTAATGTAACCCTAATTTTGTAGTCTAAGTCCAAGCTTTTGTAGTCTAAGTCTGACTTTTGTAGTCTTTTGTAGTCTATCAGTAAACTTTGTAGCCTATGTCCAACTTTTTTGTAGTCTATGAGTAAACTTGGTAGTCTATATCTGACTCTTGTAGTCTGTCAGTGATGATTGCTCTTTGAGGGAATGCACCTTCCTTTTTTGGTCAATTTTCCCATGATATGATATTTGTTGCCCTTTCATCTAGCTTTCTAAATGTGTTGGAATCATGTTATTTGGTTTTGTTTTCACGAAGAAAAATGCAAAAAAAACCAAAAAAAACACGACACTTTTGGAATTCCTTTACCTCATATCTCCACAACAGGAGCACTTCAGAACATAATTCAACCAGATTCGGGAAGCTACAGTGCAGGGGTACAACTTTCGCTTTTTGACTATTTTTGGTAATTGGTCATGTGACCTCCCTCCCAACAACCCATGTGATACATATCATCATTATTATATAGTTTTTGGTAATGAAAGTGCCAAAGGGCCTAATGAAATATCCTAATGAAAAATCTAAGAAATAGTAATGAAAGTGCCAGGGAGCCTAATGAGAAGTGATGAAATCGTCAAGGTGCTCAATGAAATATCCTAAAAGAAATGGTAATGAAAGGGCCAGATGCCCCAATGAAATCTCCCAATGAAAAATCTAATGAAATGGTCAAAGAGTGTAATGAAATATCCTAATGAAAGCGCCAAGAAGCATTCTAATGAAAATTTAATGAAATGGTAATGAAAGGGTCAAGGAGCTGAATGAAATATCCCAACGAAAATTCCAAGAAAATCTATTGAAAGTGCCAAGGAGCCTAATGAAATATCCTAATGAGAAATATAAAAAATCGTAATGAAAAAGCGCAGGAGCCTAATGAAATATCCTAATGAAAATTCTAAGAAATGATAATGAAAAAGCGCAGGAGCCTAATGAAATATCCTAATGAGAATTCTAAGAAATGGTAATGAAAAAGCGCAGGAGCCTAATGAAATATCCTAATGAAAATTCCTTTGAAATGGTAATGAAAAAGCGCAGGAGCCTAATGAAATATCCTAATAAAAATTCTATGAAATGGTAATGAAAAAGCGCAGGAGCCTAATGAAATATCCTAATGAAAAGTCTCAGAAATGATAATGAAAGGGCCAAAGAGCCTAATGAAATATCCCCATGATATCTCATTATCCTTGCCTATAACTTATGAAAGATTCCAGTGACAAATTGAATGAAATAGATGGGCAATCCTAATGAGATGCCTTTCATAAAACCTGTGGCATTATACACAATGGCTCTTGGACAGTTGTCATAGATTAATCATAAATAGTGGTAGCCACTAGTGACTCCTACTGGACTCATTCCTTAAAAATCCAGCAGAATTCCACAATTCCTGGTGATTTGGGATCATTCCAGTAGGAGTTTACTAGGACTCCACTAGGACTAGCATACAAAATTTGTATGGTGATCAGCCAGCATGAAATTTGTCCCAGTCCTAGTCCAGTCCAGTAGGATTCCAGGAATCCAGTAGGAGTCCGGTAGGAATAGGTGGGGGAGAGTAAAGAGCTCAATATTAGGGCGTGATGAATCCTCTGCCTAATGTTTTAGTCCACCTTGAAGAAGGGGTAATGCAAGAATGGATTAAAGGTTACAGTGAGGATCCTCACCTATTTAAATTGTGGGATGACCCTAAGTCCAGTGTGGAAACCTGGATCCCTGGGCATCACTTTTTCACAGACGAAAACGGCTTGCTATTCTTCAGGGATGCAGATTATCAACCAAGGCTTTGTGTTCTGCTCAACTGGAGAAGATTGATAATGGAGGAGGCCCATGAGCAAGCCTATGATGGGGTGCACCAGGGTTTAGAGAAACTATGGCAGAAACTAAGCAGCAAGTTTTATTGGAAAAGAATGAAAGCCAACCTTATGAAATTCATACAGACCTGTGATGTTTGCCAGAAAATCAAGCCCTCCAACTTCAACAGATATGGATATCTCATCCCAAACCCCATACCTAGCTGTCCTTACCAATCAATCACGATGGATTTCATCATAAACTTGCCCTGGTCAGAAGGATTCAACCCAATACACGTCACTGTCAACAGACTCACTAAGCATGGCACATTCACACCCACTACGACAGGTTTGAACACTGAAGACTTTGGCACTCTTTTTGTAAGAAAAGTAGTGTGCTGCTTCGGGCTTCCAGAAAGTATCATCTGTGACAGGGATCCCCATTGGACTTCGGATTTCTGGAAAGGGGTAGCGAAATACATCAGGAAACTGGTAAATTTCCATAGATCATGCAGTTCTATGGAGGCAGCATAGCCTCTGTAGGTCTCTGTAGGTAGCAGCAATCTTTGTAGGTATGTGTAGGTATTCTAAGATGTTGAAGAGCTATCAGGAAACTACAGCATCAGCAAAATGTCCAATTGTACTTTGACAACTTTCACTCCAGATGTGGGAACTTTGGGTAACTTTACTTTGAGTGGGACAACTATTTCAACTTTTATGGACAGCTTTCACTTTCAGAATGCAACTTTCACTTTCACAATGCAACTTTTACTTTGATTCGTCTCTTTCCAAAGAGTTGTACCACTAACTGAAAAATTGAAAATGAAAGCCATCATTAGATGGGTAATTTTTGTAAGTTGGTTATTAACCAGGAGTATCATGCTTACAGGCTTTGCCAAGGAAATGAGAGATTGCTGCCTGGCTATGTCCACCTCCTTCTCCCCTTCCATCAGTCTTTCCCACTGATGGCCGTCCTCGGCCGTTGCCTGCCCAACATCACTCATGATGCCCTGCAGCAATTTCGCATGACCTGGTGTGATGATCAGCCATTCCTTGAAGGGAAGGTCAAATGTGACCTGCTTGAGTGTGCTGAGTTGGCAAAGCGGGTTGTTGGAGGGTTGGTTTATCCAAGCATATTCAACTGAGATGCAAGGGTCCTGTTCACACACCTGCGGAATCGTTGAATTAGAATCATGACATTTTTATGGCACTGGTTGCCCCCCACATACCAGAGGTAGTTGATCTAGTAAAAGTTGGTGAGGAAGCATCCAACAAGGAAACTGAGACTTGGAGGTTGGTTTCGCAGATGTCCAGCAACATGGGGATGTTTCATTGATCACATTCAATGACACAGCCAGTATGAAGCATGGAGACTCCTTCACCAATTACCTGTCAGCAGAAGACATAGACATCAGTCAAGTACAGCTTGCCTGATAACACCCAAAGCCTGCTGATCCTAATTTGTTCTTTGCTTTGGCTTCCTAGTGCCCGTCTTCTTCTCCCTCCTCGCTTTCGTTGTGGGTGTGAGTTTCAATTCAAGAATCTTCGGTAGAGGCATTGCCCCTTGCATTCCACCATCCTCAAGTGTTTCGGTGATGATTGGGTTGACAGTGGGGCGAAATCTGGTGAAATTTGAGTTCCTTGAGCACCTACTGAGTTGTCAATAAATGGCAGTGCAAAGCTGTCAGACCTGAATGCGTACAAACTTCCCAGCTTTCTTTTGGTGCTACCATGTATCAGTAATG
>NW_001889892.1:120608-135258 GCF_000143565.1 Laccaria bicolor S238N-H82
TTATCATTAAAGAGAGGTCTTTCTTTTTGTTGTGCAGAACAGTGATGTGAAATCCATTGATAATTTTGATTTTATTGGCTGTAGGATGGTATTCTCGGCAATCAGTACTTCACCTACACCTCAATAAGAAGAAACTGAAACTGAGAAGATAAAGGTTTTGCTTCCTCCCAGTGTATACATCACTCAATTATAGAGATGTTGGAGAAATCATAGGTATAGAGGATGTATCAACCACTAAGGGGAATGGTGAATAAGAAGGAATAGAGCAGAAAAGTACACATACAAAACTTGACATTTTGCACAAAACAAGGCTATTAGGAGTTGGATAGTGTTGTCTCTTTCTATATATTGGAGATGAATATCAAGTTAGAAGTGAAAGCAAGAAAGGAAGAAAGCTTACCCTCTAAAAATAGGAGAATTTTATGACATGAAAGATTCTAAGATGATAAAAAAGGAGTTGACTTGCCCACTATATCTAAAATAAGGGATCCAGTGAAATACTGCAGAGAAATTCATACTTCCTAATAAAAGGAAGAGTTGAAAGTGGAAAGCTGGAAACGGATTGAAGACATACAAGCTACAAAACATGAGCATTGTTGTATAACAGGAAATAAAAACATACAATCTGAGTCAAAAAAAGCATATATCAAAGAGATAGAAATGATAGTAAATAGGTGACCTACTGTCTAGAACAAGGAAAAGCTGAGAGGTCATAAAATTGGTCTATTTGGTGCTGAAATTTTACTGACCTCCTTGAAAATTATTGATTGAGGATTAATTACCTGAGAAAGAACAATGACTCAATATGTGTAGATTTTTCAAAAAAATGAAGGCTAACAATAAAACTTACAAGATATAAAGGAGAGACCACATACTTTCTATAAATGCAAGAAATGGGTGAGTGGAATTGATTGGAATAATTCTAGAATATAGACAACGCACTGACTAAAAAAGAAATGTCAAAAATGGATTACTAGAAAAATATACAGTAAAAAACGAAGAACTTACATACTAAGAAAGATAATGTGTGACAAGAGTAACTCATGGCCAGAAGGAAGGCAGCTCACCAGCTGAGGAGTAAGCACCAAAATATTGTTATCAGGATTGGTCACAATAAAAAGCAGGCCAACTCACATACTGAAACAAGACAGGCCACAGTTTATATTACCAGAAGAGTGCACATTAAAAACCAGGCCAACTCACCCTCTGAAACAGGATAGGCCACAGTCTGTGTCACCAGAAGAGTGCACATCAAAAGCCAGGCCAACTCACCGCCTGAAACAAGACAGGCCACACTCTGTGTCAACAGAAGAGTGCACATTGAAAACTAGGCCAACTTACTGGCTGAGACAAGACAGGCCACAGTCTGTGTCACCAGAAGAGTACACATTGAAAACCAGGCCAACTCACATTCTGAAACAAGACAGGCCACAGTTTGTGTCACCAGAAGAGTGCACATTAAAAACCAGGCCAACTCACCCTCTGAAACAGGACAGGCCACAGTCTGTGTCACCAGAAGAGTGCATGTCAAAAGCCAGGCCAACTCACCACCTGAAACAAGACAGGCCACAGTTTGTGTTACCAGAAGAGTGCACATTGAAAGCCAAACCAACTCACCACCTGAAACAAGACAGGCCAAAGTTTGTGTCACCAGAAGAGTGCACATTAAAAACCAGGCCAACTCACTACCTAAAACAGGACAGGCCACAGTCTGTGTCACCAGAAGAGTGCACATTAAAAACCAGGCCAACTCACCCCCTGAAACAAGACAGGCCACAGTCTGTGTCACCAGAAGAGTGCACATTGAAAACCAGGCCAACTCACCATTCTGAAACAAGACAGGCCACAGTTTGTGTCACCAGAAGAGTGCACATTGAAAACCAGGCCAACTCACTACCTGAAACAGGACAGGCCACAGTTTGTGTCAACAGAAGAGTGCACATTGAAAACCAGACCAACTCACTGGCTGAAAGAAGACAGGCCACAGTTTGTGTCACCAGGAGAGTGCACATTGAAAACCAGGCCAACTCACATACTGAAACAAGATAGGCCAGTGTCACAAGAAGAGTGCACATTAAAAACCAGGCCAACTCACATTCTGAAACAAGACAGGCCACAGTTTGTGTCACCAGAAGAGTGCACATTAAAAACCAGGCCAACTCACTTTCTGTAAAATAATAGCCAGAGCATGTATCTTTAGAAGAAGTGTGCATAGTAAAAGAAATGCCAACCCACTGCCTAAAAAAATAATGGCAAGAGTATATGTTTTAGAAGTGTGCAAAGATAAATGCAAGAAAACCTACTTCCTGAAATAAGTAAAAGCACATCATAATCACCAGAACAATGCACAAGAAAAGAAAAGGCCAGAGAATGAGTCACCAGAAGAAATAATAGTCAATAGGGGAACAACTTACAACCTAAGAAATGGTAAGTTCAGAAGGTAATTGAGTCAGAACAAAGCTATTTCAGAAATGTTACAATCACTTACCCACTAAAAGATCTGTTATAGGCATACAGAGACAATCTGAGTAGACTTTATATTACCATCTGAATTTAAAAACAAGATCATTAGTTGTATAAGTAGCAGAATCAATGGTTAATACTTACCTCCTGACATAAATGGACAGCTGATGATAAGATGTGGAATATCATGCAGAATAATTGCGCACAAACTAATGAGAGCCATGAGAATATATAAAAACTTGAACAATTTGTAAACATACATTCTGCAAGAACAAACAATGATAAGAATAACATCCTGTTTCGTTTGATAATTTTTTTCCCCCCTACTTTCTGTGCTTTATCAGCAGCAATAACATGTTGTTATGTATTGACTTACATTCTGCAAACCAGGTCAATATTTATTCTGATACATTTTTGTTGTTATTACCACATACCTCCTATTCAGCTCACAGATTAACTTTTGATCAGCATTGTTCTCCTATTACTTACTATCTGTTAGAAGATCTTGTTAAATCAGTAAATATATCCTAATTATAAACTCTTACTTCATAGAAACCAATAACTTGTTCAAATAGCTTGGTCAAATTCTTTGTAGCAATTGACCTCTGCAATGTGTCATACATGTTAAAAGTATGATAACCATCTAAGAATTGCAATGACTGACATGAAATAGATCCTTTCCATCTCTCACACAGCTTAAAATTCTTGTCTTCTCTGAAACTCCAAGAGTCAGTATTGTATTATACCATGTTTTACCCTGAAAAGTCAGTAAAACTTCAATGAAAGTTTCCAAAGAGCTCATCATTGTTTCATCCACATATAATTCCTGCTTCTGAAATCCTAAAAGAATATGGTGTGGCCAATTGAAGCAAGCATACTTGGCTACATCACCCTCAAAAAAGTCTTTTGAAGGGTACTCTGCCAGATGCTTCAAACAGTGTATGGCAAGATGAAGGTGTTGCAGAGGAGGATCAATGAAATATTGCTCTGATCGTGATTTGATGGTTAGAAAGTCCCGGAGAGAGGTGTGATAGAGCATAATGGGCTGATCATCATGTCCAGGAATTTTGATAATTGACTGTACCCCCAATAGCTCATGAATAACCTCCTCATGCTGAAGATTGAGGAGGGAACTGAGAAAAGTGATAGATTGGTTGTTCACCAGAATTATGATTGTTGCAAGAATATGATGAAGAGATGCTGTCCTGGAAGCAGAGAAAAGAACTTGTTTATAAAGTGGATCCAGACCATTAGCTCCAGATTCCAAAAGTTGTTGCAAAGCTTTGTGTGGCATGGAAGCTCCTCCAACATATTGGACCAATGTTGTGGCAAATGCAAATGAACTGCCAGCCTGATTCAGAAGTACAGCCTGGTCTCCAACAGATGGCCAGGGCTTTGATATCCTCTGCATCTTTCGGATATTCTGGTCATAGATGTGACCAAACTGCTTCTCAAAATATACTTGGATATCCAGACAAGCATCATAAGTTGCCAAGTCCAGATGGTATAAAACTGACTGGGCACCAGAATCATTGAACCTTTTCTGAATATGTTCCTCCAGCCTGCTGGTGAGAAGTATTTGGAAAGGAAGACGACTTTTCCCCGAAGATGCATTGATCAAAACATCAATGAAAGCTGCCATCTCAGCCTTGTCATCACATTCATCAAGAGCATCAATAACGAGAATCCTTTGCTTCACAAAAAGAGAAAAGGGTTGAAGGCGAGAAAGGACTTTGAATGTGGTGGAACGAGTTGGATCTATAATTAACTTCTGAAATTGATGAGCAAGAGAGACAGAGGGCTCGAGCAAGGCAGGCTCATGGTGAAGAGCCCTCTCAAGTGATGGCTTGGCAGCAGGAATAGAAAGGGAGATCTGATGGGCAAGAGTAGGAATCAGGCGAGATATGTGGCTACGTTCACCAGCGCCTCGAAGAAAGAAGAAGCTCCCTAGAAGGCGGCCCTCCGCGGCATAGTACTCCGCAATGGTTTGAGCCAATGCTGACTTGCCATAGCCAGCTGGTCCGTTGAGCCAGCAAATAGGAGCTCGGTTGTCAGAATCATTGAGCCACTCCTTGATCTGAGTGATAACCTCTAGGCGGGTACCGGGATCACATCGAGCAACATGACCCGCGCGAGTATGGGTGGCGTTGCTGACAGGCCTAAGCAAGCCTGGAAGGCCTAGATGCAATGAACCATTTGATAGTATTGGAGCTTCATATAAAACCTGACATACCTGCGGGAGGATGGGCCGGAGGGCCATTAAAAATGATGTCGCGCCCAGCGTTATTGACCTGTGCTCCTCCAGCGATGGTGGTTCCGATAGCGTTTGGCAGAAATGCGGCTGATGACGAAGGTTCCATGAGTGAAATGGTGTGTTGTAATATGAACACTAGAAAAGTTGAAAGGGCTCAAGACGTTGATAGGTCGGATCGTCGTGGTCGATGAAGAAGACCTGAAGTCGGAGGTGGGAATTGGCTGTCGGAATTCTAATTGGGCGACACAACACTCGGAGCTCTTGCTGCAACGCAGACCAACGTCAACTCGCACTACTGAGCCAACTCTTGCGACCAGCCCCCGCGAGAGCTCACTTTGAAACGATGGGCAAGAAGCCTGACCGGAACAGAGCACTCACGCAAAAGCCCTGCCTCCTTCAATCGATATCTGACCTTCACCCATTAGCAGCCGTCCAATCCCATCCCCCCCGCACCTGCCACCCTCCTTTATTCCTCTCTCGAAAATTTTCTCTTTCTCCAACGCAAATCATGCGAGAAGAAGTCGAAGTACCATCCAGAACTACCCTTCACCCCGAACCACCGTCGTTCAATTTATCTCAGAGGAAATGGTACATCGTTGGCGCCTGCCGTCAATATCCCAGCAAATTTACCAAGGGGATCTCTTGAACCGCTCTTAAACAAAATCTTAAGCCAGGTATGTCTGATTTTACCGCATATCTACATATTTAATTCATTCACATAGGATGAGGACCTCGTTCCGTTCTCCTTGCACCTCAACCTGCCTGAAGACAAGAACGCTCCCCAAGGAGCACCTACACGCATCGTCGTCGTCTCTAAATCCCTCGAAGCTGACGTGCTCGACCATCCATCAGGCACCTTTACGTCCGAAGACATCCTCGTCGTGCACAGTTCGCCACAAAGCGTGTTTCGCATCCGACCAGCCTCAAGATGCTCTTCCACCCTCTGCGATACGTTTCCTCACGCGTGCATTTTTTTCTTTCTTGACTCACCATTCATCATTATAACCATAACAGGACACACCTCTCCCATATTATGTGCCTCATTCTCATCCACCGGTAAGCTCCTCGCAACAGGCTCAGGAGACACCTACGTGCGTCCGTGGGACCTCAACACGGAGACTCCCTCACATGTTCTGCCAGGCCAGAGTGGGTTTTATGTGTTGAGTGGGAAGCTATGGAGCGGAAGTTGGCTAATGGGGGACATGACGGACTTGTGGGTCTGTTTCTTGGCGTTGGACCCGCTAATTAACACTCGTCTCAAGCGAGTATATGGGACCCGAAAAACGGGAAAACCCATCGGGAACACATTGAAAGGCCACGCGAAACAGATAAAGTCCCTCTCTTGGGAACCCATTCACCTGTGAGCCGCCTTCTTCTTACCTTCCTAGCCAAACACCAGCTGAGTTGGAAAAAAGTAACGCCACTTCCCCCCGCCTCGCATCACCCTCGAAAAACAGCACCATCCGGGTATGGTCCCTCCTAACTCGACGCGCAGAGTTCACTCTGGGCGGACCGCCAGCGTGAACGTCGTTAAATGGGGTGAGGCTGACGTGCTCTATACCGCCAGCAGCGATCCGACAGTCAGTATGGGATACGAAACAAGGAAGACCACGCGCATTGGGTGACCACTCTCGCTCTGAATACGAATTTCGTCTCATGTACGGGTCCGTACAACCATACAGGCGAGAAACTCCGACGAAGACGGTCAGTCTCCCTCTCTATCAAGCAAACAAGCCCACTCAGAACCCCACCCTTCCCTATACAGCCCAAAAACTCGCACGATAGCGGTACACGGCCCTCCACATTTCCCCCACCGATTTGCTCATCTCCAGCTCAGACGACCATACCTTCTTCCTCTGGTCCCCCCACTCCTCCACCAAACCCATCGCCGACTGACAGGCAACCAGCGCCAAGTCTCCCACGTCGCTTTTCCCCCAGACGGTCGGTGGGCAGCGTCAGCTGCTTGGGATAACAGCATACGCATATGGAAGGGCCGGACGGGCAAGTTCGTCGCTACGCTTCGAGGCCATGTAGGCGGTGTGTATCGGCTTGCGTGGAGCGCCGATAGTCGGTTGTTGATTAGTGCTAGTATGGTCAGAAGTTCAATGATGGGAACTCGCCGCCATGGAGCCTTTCTGGAGACAAGTTGAACTTGAAAGAGTACCTAACTCAACGTATTTTGCTGTATACGTTTCATTTTTGCGAATTGGGACACGACGTTTTCCAAAGGCGCAAAGCATCTTTGGAAGTTCTGTGGGAGGGGACACTTCTCACGTCAAATGAATTCCGACTGCCTCACCGGGGTCGGGAGGCGCGGGGAGGACAATCTGGTTGGAGACTTTAAAACGCATCGATTCCTGACCGTTGACCGGGTTGAACAGCTGTCGATCCCTACTTCTCGCCGTTACTCCCATAGTCTTGATACTTTTACCTACCCCAATCCTCTCGCCCTGTCAAGAACATATTATTATCAGGTTCGGGGCACTAGTGTTCTGGCTAGTTGAACGATCGTCTTCCACATTCAAGTTGACACCTCATGTCAGGTACCAAATGCCGGCATTTTTCAAGACTCAGTCAGCAACGGCTTCAATCCCTCCTTTCCAAAGCCAGTCCATGAATCGAGAAAGAGCTTGCCTCAGCTACTCTCTTTGGTATCCTTTCCTTCCTTTGTCGCAAGAACCTTCGAGGGTACGATGAAAGAGACAAACTCTCGTTGAGGTTGCACAGCCACAGCTCCGGTGCACTTCTTCGTTCTCTGGTCTCACCCCATCCGATCTCAATATTTGCCTCCTTTGAAGGAAAAATGGAACACCGTTCCCCGTGTCTCGACATGCAAGAGGAAGCCATGCAGGTCAATGTTGACACCCCACGTCAGGTAAACACTGGCATTTTTCAAGACTCAGCAACGGCCTCAATCCTCCTTTTCGATGCCACTACGCGAATCAAGAAAGAGCTTGTGTTACTTATCCTCCCCGACCCCCCTTGTCGCAAGAAGCTTCGAGGATACGATGAAAAGACAAATTACCATTCGAGGTTGCACAGCCACAGCTCCGGTGCACTTCTTCGTTCTCCTGGTCACCCCATCCAATCTTAATATTTGCCTCCTTTGAAGGAAAAACGGAACACCATCTTTCATGTCTCGACATGCAAGAGGAAGCCATGCAGGTCAATGTTGACACCCCACGTCAGGTAAACACTGGCATTTTTCAAGACTCAGCAACGGCCTCAATCGTCCTTTCCGATGCCACTACGTGAATCGAGAAAGAGCTTGTGTTATCTATCCTCCTCGACCCCCCCTTGTCGCAGAGGATACGATGAAAAGACAAATTCTCATTCGAGTTTGCACAGCCACAGCTCCGATGGACTTGTTCGGTTCTGTGGTTCTCCTAGTCACCCCATCCAATCTCAATATTTGCGTCCTTTGAAGGAAAACGGAACACCATCCCCCTTGACTCGACATGCAAGAGGAGGCTGTGCACGTCGATGCTCGCCTTGTATCTGGCCTGATGTCTGGGGCTCGAATGCAATCCACGTAGTAGATTCGGAGTGGCCCTAAGAAGGCGGAAACTAATTCGTCTCCTGCTTCGAAGAGAAGATCACGCATTCATGTGAGAGGTTTCTTTTGGTTGTGGTACGCTCTCAAACTTTTCTACAGGTATTCTGCAAGACTTGCAGTTGCGCGACGCCACAATGCTTAAGCCCAGAGTCTGTATCACGAGCGAGATAAGGACGGTTGAAGTCGTGACCTCTTTATGAGCTCAGTGTCGTCTACGCTAATGACCGCCCGGGTTTGTCACACGCAAGGACGACGACCACGACGACTATTCATTCTCTCTTCTAAAGTCTCAATAGAGCCCCCAAATGCTGTATCTGGCCAGTTTCTGGAGCATCCATGTCATCTTGGGGCGCGAAATATGGTGCACAAGGTGTATCGATCTCTGTACACCTTCGGCCAACCATCGCCCGCAGCGGATACTCTGATGAAGGTGCGCAGTTTCTTTGAATGAACAAGCCCCCACCTACTGTCCCCCAGAACGTCGTCGTGCCAATAGTTCTGGCCAAGTTCTGTCTGGATTGGTAGAATCGCTACCATTGGACTCGACCCTTTAGAAGACAGGTCTACCACCACATCTCCATTCTTCGCTTTCTCCATGGGTTGCCACTACATTTTGGGATGCAGCTCTCTCTGACCAAGGTCACGAAGAGTGACCAGTATTCTCCGGCGTAGTAAGTTTCAGTGCACACGCTCTAAGCAACGTCATTGGTGCCTAGGTCTGGCGAAGATATGTGGGACTTTTGTGCGCGAACCCCTGAAAGCGACTGAGTTGAGTCTTGATCTTCAATGCTCTTCCGAACCGTGTTGAGAATGCTCTTGATGAATAGGAAGATACGAGAAATTTCTTCTGAAGGCTTGACATTCATTTCTGTGTTGACTCAGAATTTCTGAATTGCATCCTCTCAAAAGAGCAGACAACACTTTAGTTGCGAGACAATTTCCAATCCTCCTTCTAATCCTCAACGTTCGACTATCTTGAAATACAGAAACACCCATTTATGCCACCCTAGATGTCTATGTTTAAGGATGAGATCGTCATAAGCTCCTCAACAGCTCTCATAAGGACGTCTCAGATGGCCTGAGTAGATGATGAAGGAAATTTGAAAAGGGACATGGCACATGAAAACCTGCCACTGACAAGATCAATATCCTCAGTATTTCAAGTCGTTCAAGAATTCAGGACCAGTGACTCACAGCCCTTCCGTCCGGCGGAGTTCATCGCAACGTAACCGCTATAGGGATCTACAAAGAATGCATCAGTACTATTCTCATAATATACGAAAGAGGAGTACTTGGGAGTCCGGGAATAAAACCTGATGTTTTGATGCCATCCGTGTACATGACCTCGCCCTCCTTGAAAGGAAGTCAGTCGGCCTGATGAGTTTCACTGGGATCTGCAGGATGCGTGAGATTCATTTTGACAATTGTCTGCTAATTTCACTTACTCCATGCCACCCCCCCTCTAATCTGCGTTAAGAGGCTTAAGTCCACTGCGCTTAATGGGGTCATTGAATTCTCTTGACTACAGACAATCGTTATAGGTTCATCCTCAAGATGTCCCAGGTAAGCCTGGGCTTGAAGGGGCAGGTGATCATTATCAGACATCAGCACCTCTCCGTCCATGTCTTGGTACACCTTAACAGTTCGAGTCACAAAGCCCTCGGCCTTCGTGACTTGGAAACTCAACGAAGAGACTGTTTGTGGTGGTGCGATGGAGTGCGTGTCGATGCGGCCCAAGGATGAGTCTTCCGAATCAAAAGACGTCTTCGATGCCAATGCGCCATCTTCGTCGTAGAGGCGATAATAGCCTGGACCAAAGCAAGTAAGCAAGAGTTAATAATAACATTTTGGAACGTACCATAACGGGGCTCAGGCAGTACAGCCCAGGTAGTCTCTCCAACTGCGCTGTGCTTGCAAGTCGCTCTTAGACGTTGCTGATTGCCTTTGACCAATTGACAGGTGGTGGTCAGGAACGTTGAAGAAGCCACAAAACCGGCGCTTTTCGGAAATCCAGACATCCGAGTCTCCGTGAAAAGAAAGCTCCACTTCCTAACCCCCACCAACTACATCCCACTCGCCGAGCAACAACAGTGTTGAAGAACCTTTACGAGACTTGTTTCCTCACAGACATCAACAAACAGCCGTCCGGGAGTGTATAGCAGCGATCCCTAACTCTGAGAGACTCATACCCCCTAGTTTTCATAAGACCAAGCGAGGAGGAGCGGCATGGAAGAATGTTAAGTGACATACTCTCGCCGCCCAAACACGTGGCAGGATGGACGACTTCGTGTCTTGGAGGACAATGTCAATGTCGGAACTTGGGCAGACTAGGGAAGCCACAGATTGGAATAAGAGGAGCCGTGGGTGGGCTCAAGCCTCTCGCAGGGGCTTTGCTACAGAAGGGGAGGTGGTCGAAGGGATCGGAGAGACTCTTCCGCGATTGACATCCAAAGGAGGTGTTGTGTTGACGGGCGCTGATTTTGAGAATCCCTTCTGATAGGGCTAGGAGATGGGTAAGAAAGGAGGTGGCCGTTTAGTTCGTTGTAGAGCTGGAGCTCATGAAGAAAAGCTTCAATATTGACGCGATATGTAGTCTGTGGGTCAGAGCAGCAAGGGTGGAGATTCTTGAAGTTGAAAGTGAGGTGGAAGGGTGGAAGGTTACAGGTTCCGTTGGCTGTTCGTGAGAAGTCAAGTATTGAGCGTCTGACAAGACGGTGCTCAAAAAGCTCCTTGAGCAGGCGAGAAGACGGTCTCTTTCTCCACACAACCCGCAAAGCCGCCTCCAGTTCAGCGAGCACGTATCCAACAGACGAGGTCGAACGTATTCGGGCTGCGCGTTGTGATATGGTGGCGAAATCGACGTCAATCTGGTCCGTCCTCTCTAATTGCGAAGCCACCCAAGCTGCGGCGCCACGATCTAACCATCGACGTTAGCTACGTCCGACAGCGAGAAAAGGTGAAGATCGTACCTGGCTTTTGTACCCAGAAGACGAGTCGGTATAATCGGCAGAAAAGACATCGAAATCCGAAGGGAGGTGCGAAGATTGGTGCCACTGCAAAGAGGACGGTATGTGCGAGAGCGTCGCGGAAGGCTTTCGGCTTGGTTGGAGGGGAGGGAGTGGGCTGGATAGGGTGGGACGGTAGCTTAGCCGGACGAATCGTGAATCCTTGCTTGGGTTCGTTGGGGGTGTGTCGTGTTTGAAATTGTGAATGTGCTACCTAGTCGGACCTAATTGGGACAAGAGGAGGGTGAAGAATTTCGAAATCGGGCAATACTTGAATTAGCAGTGACGAGGGACGTTTACTTCTGAAGATGGCGCTGAACTTGGATGGCGCTGAACTTGGATGACAGTCTTCTACTGATTTCGGGTAAAATGTGGAAATATATGCGTCTGGTAAACACAAGTGAAGCGGAGATGAAGCTGAAAGACCCAAGAGTGGTCTAATTCTTAGCAGAGCCTGGCGTGAGCTAGTAGGCAGTGGTAGAGAAAATCAGAATCAATAAGCAAATATCACAAAGGATAAGCACCTGCCACTTACCATCATAGACGACTAGCGGACCGATTTAATTAATGTCAAGTCGCCCAAGATTCAGCAATAGGGTAGACTCACAGCCCTTTCTACCAGCGGAGTTCACCGCAATGTATCCACTATAGGGAGCCGCTACAAGAAGGGATGAAAATCGTCTTTGTACTGCTTATGTGACGGTGAAGAAGATATTTACTTGACCCAGCGATGTAGCCTGTCGTTTTGACGCCATCTGTATACAGGATTTCGTGCGCAGCGAAGGGGAGCCAGTCTGATTGAACATCCGGATGTGGATCTGAAGAAAGCATAAGAGTTATTTTGAAACACGATAACTTTACTCACTCCATTGCGCCGAGCCTTGAAGCTTTTTGTTGAAGGTTGGGTCTGGCACTACCCGGCCGATCTTCTGCTTTTTCTCGGCCTTGACTTGGCTACAAACAAGAGTTATGGGCTCATCTTCCACATGTCCCGGATAGACCTGTGCTCGGAAAGAAATGTGGTCATTATCATTCATCGGCACCTCGCCGTCCATATCCCCAAACAGTTGAATCTTGCGATCAGCGATGCCTTCAGCTTTTACAATCTGTGACCTCAGAGAGGACACCGTTTGAGGTGGCGCGATAGAGAGCGTGTTAATGTGACCCAAGGAAGAATCATCCGGGTCAAAGGATGTTTTGGAAGTCATTGCTCCTTCTTCCTCGTAAAGCCGGTAGTAAACTGATTGACGGTAATGAGTAACGCGGTTGTGCACGAGATATGATAAAATTCCCGTTCGCACCATAACGAGGCTCGGGCGTCACAGCCTCAGGGAGACCCTTCGATTGCACCGTGCTCGCTGACCGCTTTTCGGCATCTTCCGCTTCAACTACTAGAACCATGGGGTCGTCCTCAGATATCCCCGGGCCAAAAGGCTCCTTGAGCGCCATTCGAAAGGACTCCGTAACAGCGGTCTGACTTGAAATCGATTCGAAGAGTGTGGCGTTTGTAGCTCCTAAAAATCCCTCGATCTTGCAGAGATGCTTTTTTATGGATAAAGCGGCACGTGGGGGAGCGACGAGTTTCAGAAGAGTGCGACTGACGAATAGGTTGTTTGCATAGATCGGGTTGTTCGTTGCAATTGGACTGTCTTTGGTGAATAGGCGATAGTATACTGATTGAGCAGAGAATTTCTATGAGAATCGGAACAAGACTTCGTAGATGACGACGCAACTGTAACGAGGACCGCTCGTGTCAGGATTTTCAATCTGAGTAATGCGTTAGTATGCCACGTTTTCTGACGAGAACGAGTCTGCACCAGGACTTACCGTTCTAGTGTTGCCAAAGTTCAGTTCCGAACCATCGGTTCGGACCGAACTGGCAGAACCGAACGGACAGTTCGGTTACGGTTCCAGTTCTGGTCCGGGCTCGAGTGGTCGGTTCTAGTTCGCAGTTCGGGCATGAGAGAAATTTGAAGAACTGTATTTGAACCGGTTCGAACTGAACTGAACATACAAGTTCTATCTATTTTTTTGTTTGAGAATCGGCCAAGAAACGTTGAATAAGAGTTACGTTGGTGAGTGTTTTTGAAGTTTCTGTTTCTTATTCTCAACCTTCCCAACCTCAGGATACAACCCTTCTCTCATCTCGTTAGTAAGCGTTGGTAGAATATAATGGTCCTGGAGACAGAAGAAAGTACATCATGTCGTTCACTACAAAATATTTACTGCTGGCTGTAGCAAAGCTCGTTCGTTGTGTGTCCTGCCTAACGATCGCCCTTGGCCGGCTTTGCAAGGTTCGTTAGCGCGTTTGAACTGCTTTTCTTATAGCGTCGACGTCATCCATCAATTCCAACATCCTCCCTTCCGCTCTCGTATCCTAGCACGACCTGCCTCACCCTCCTTCCTCCACTCCCTCTCAAACGCATCAAGCCACCGTTCCTGGATGTCCCTAACGTCACTTCGTATCCCCTTCATCTCCCCCACAGCGCTTGAGAAGAGCGCAGACGTGTTTGCGCAGATGGATGGAGGTGCGGCGGTGTCGTTGAGAGTACCATGGGGTGGATTTGAGGAGGGAGGAGTGATGTAGCTGTACCTTGTTGCACGGTTGATGACGCAGGTGAGATTGATCATTGAGGTTTTGTCCTGAGGCTGGGAGTGCATGAGATTGTTTGAGAAGGAGAGGGGGGTTGGGTACCTCGACTGCGAGAGTTTTGAATCCAACGAGGCTGTAGTCTTCGGCTAATGATATCATGGCCATGTTCAAGGCGGCGAAACGGGGTGGGAGGGCGCATGGGTAGGATATATTGTCATTTGCGGAGTTGAGGTTGACGATGAATATGGGCTGGGAGAGGGTGGTGAAGAGTTGGTGCTTGCCGTACCAGTAGGTCAATTTGCCGCTGTCTGCTGAGCTGCAGACGATTTCGTCAAAAGGCGTAGTACTAGTTGGTGGAGAGAGAGTAAGTAATGCACGAACAAACAAACAATTAACTGCTCGTTGTTTCAAACGTTCTCCAGCGATGTCCTCGACGCGCTCCAAGACGTACTGTGTTTGATGTTCGACAACTTGCGGTGCACCGTCACGGTAAGTGCAAGGTAAGCAGTCGCAAAACCTCTAGGTGGTGGTACAAACCAACTTTCTGCCGAATTTTTGACAGTTCGGCAGTTCGAACGGAGAACTGAACAGAACTGAACGGGGAAGAACGGTTCTTACCAGTTCAGTCCTGTTCGGTCCTCAGTTCTGCCTGGAGGTCATCAGTTCAGTTCTCAGTTCTCAAAAAGAGGTGAAGAACTGGACTGAACTGAACTTCGGCAACACTATGTAACCGTTCCACCCCGCCCGTCTGATGAGCCTTGCCCAGATGAAGACGCGAT
>NW_001889892.1:135308-199230 GCF_000143565.1 Laccaria bicolor S238N-H82
ACATGATTAGATTAGGAGGACTTGCCCAATCAATAATCGTCCCATGATCACACCATGCTTGGTACCATCCAGTGAATAAGTAGGTATCGGAGGGTGGTTTCGTCACTAGCAAAAAAAGTCTGAGCCGCGTCACCTCTCCGCTCCGATACGCCCTATCCGTGAGTATGGACAAAGCCATACAACAATAGCGAGAACCGCACTACGAGATTGGAGGATCCAAAGTGAAGGAGTAGATGAAATCGGTCGCAGTTAGCTGTCAAGTTGTGTGTAGTGCGCATATGGTGGCAGCGAAAGTTAGGAAAAAGAGTTTTCTTATTGATTCATGTTTGTCAAAAAGACTCCTCCATGCAGGAGTCCTCGTTTCTCAGTTCCAGTGGTCTTCGGCAGTCTCTGTCCAGCCATTCTCTGTTCCCTTGATGAACCGCTAGCCCCGGGTCCTCTCTCGATGATTGCTGCGCATCTATCCGTCCTATATTTTCAGTCCGAAATTGTCCGACGACCTCATTCGAGAATCGAGGCGAGTTCATGTAGCAGAGATTTGACCCGCGTACACTGCAAGTCGAAGTTGGGCTGCTCATTCTCTATATACACTATTTGGCCCAGAGACATCGCTTGCGAAGTTGGCCTCAATAGATGGGTGCACACCTCACTGCTCTTTGGACTTGAGCTTGAGCTGAAGAGTCTCCGGTATGCCATGCGGCCACGCGTTAAATCACCCAGTAACGATGGCATGCACATCCTACTCTCTGTTCAAAGCCAACAAGATAACACGCATTGGGTGCCATGGACGTCCGCCGCGGCCCAGGAGGATGCAAGTAAAAGGCCGATGCACGAAAAGAGAGGAAATTTAATCGGATGGGATGAAGGTGATGGACTCGGAGGCCGCCAGCAAGAATCCCGAGTCAGTCGACGCTGGCTTTCGTCAAGGATGACGACGAAGAGTAATTGCCCTCTTCCACCTGCCCATGTTTTGTCAAGTTCACAATGGTGTTTTGGACCACGTCTAATACTGATGTTTTCGTCACATACCTGCAGGAGATTGTAGCTTTATCGAACAAAAGATTCAAAGAAGAATCTCCTCACCTATCATTGACTTTACACAAAGACGTTAAAGGCGTAGCAATGAGCATCGCATCCCGAGTGAGTGAAGATGCGTACTTTCTGTTGTGCAGTTATCGTTTGAACCGGGCCAACCTCCAATCATAAAGGGACAGCGGTGTCTTGAGCTGTGTAGCAGGTGCACATGCCACCGTGATAGGGCTGAGGATGTGCAGAACAGCGTAAGCGTAGAGCGCCGGAGTCTACTTCTGCCGACGCTCCCATTCGAATACGAAAGCTGTAGGAGTGATCAACCGGAGTCTTCCAAGTCTTACATGTCCGTTAATCCAGGATGTTTACGCAGATAATCAGGGAATATTGAGGGAAGAGCGAAATAAGCCTGAAAATCGCTTTCCGGCTGGAATGTATAGAGGAGCACACAAGTTGTCCACGGTACATGACCTGGATCCGGCACGAAGTCGGCGAGCTTTGTTATGCAGCATGAATATTTTTATATGGGTGGGCTGGATATTTGGCATACTCACAGGGTATTGCTCGATGTTGTTTGACGTGTTTGGGTACGGCTTTGCTTTCATTGTCGTGCTCCGAGTGTACACTTCTTATGAATTGCCCATAAAAACAGCTCTAAAACTGAGCTTATACTATGACTGAGAAATTAGGAAACGCGCGGATATTTTGATAGGTCTTCCGAAGGCGAGGGAGAAGCGATGTCGTCTAGCCACCTTTCGGCTCGCGCAAAAAGCGCGCATGGTGATCGCGGACACCCGGGCAAATTTTTCAGGCAACCTTGAACATCACAGGTCAAGATAATCGAATTCCGAAGCAGGGGGGAGGTGCGATGCGTGAGCTGTGGCTGGTCCGAAAGTACAGGTCCTAGGGAAAGTCGTGCGATGTTTTGCAGAGAAAAGGCCAATGCAGCTACAGCTGATATAAAGCAGCGCTATTTGAGTGTCGTTCCCAATTTACATTGAAGTAGCAGATTGACTGAGTTTGCGCGTTTGGAGCGTTTCAACGGCGCGTCGGGGGAAGGAGGAAAAGAGGTTGTTTGTTGTTTGTCAAAAATTATCATCCTTCTTACCACCATCTCTTCCTCGAGCTTCTCAAATCACTTGCAAGTTTATATAATGGCCGCCTACCAGTACACCACCTCACAGAACGTTTTTTGGAGTAACACAATACATCGCCCCAGCCTGCACCTCGCGACGCCATTGGCAACTCGACCATTGGCATCGGGATGCTGCCATTCCAAGCGACCCAACTCTCGCCCAGCCCACTTTCAAGCCTCCGGCACACAAGCATGCTCACCATCTCCACTCGATCCCTCCCCGCGAGAAGAGCACACGCATGTTGAAACGTTGATATTTGACCATATGTTATGGCAACTTATGGGTCCATGGTACGCTGCACCCGTACGTTCTGACATTCAAATGCTAAAACTCAATGCAGGGAGAACGCGCTTTGCTCAGGCTAGATCCGACTGTTCGTACGGGTGGCCCACCGTCGTCTAATCATGCACACCGTCGGAGACCAGAGAACTATGAGGAAGAGGACAAGCTTGGAACTGAAGATGAAGATGCGTGGGGTTATTGGAGCGAGATCGGGCGTTCGCAATGACGAAGAAGACGACGCCGGGATCTAAGACTCGCGCCAAGCCTCAGATTACGCGCAGAAGGGCTCGAGAACGTCGTCACACCCATACTCGAACAACCCCCTCCGACGTCACTACACCACCAAGTTCAAACCCTCTACTTTATTGAACGGCGTCCGCCTGTGCTTATCACTCGGCACGATCTTCTTCGGTGTGGAAGGGAGCACGAACCAGCGGAAAGAAAGATTCTTCCCTCACAGCGTCATCCTCCACTTTCCGTATGGATTCTTCCTCTTCTTTCCCCACAGCAGCTAGCACCAGCTGGCAATTTACATTGGGGATAAACTGGAAATGGGGTGCGCGTTAATGCGGACGGCATCCTGGATTGACTCGGGGAAGCAAAGGGATTGAAACGGCGAGGAAAAGCAGGAAAGGAAGAAGGGGGAACCAAACAGGATTGGGGAACACAAGTTGATACCACGGTTTATCCGCCTGGCCGCTGCTGCTGGGAGAGGGAGGAGAATGATGTCGGTGTTAGAGAAGAGGAGAAACATTTTGCTGGATTATCACAGGCTGCCGAGGGTGGGTAAGGGAGTACGAATCAGCGGAAGAGTAGATTCATCAGGCTGACTTGGAGAAAGTGGGAGCGCATTTCTCTCCCCCACGTCCCCTTTGACTTCATCTTCGACTCACCACTCCTCTAACCTCCAAATCCGCCAAAAGATGTCAGAAACCGCCCTACCTCCTTCGCTGGCCTCAGCTCGATCGTTGCTCCTGTTGGAAGTCCAAAGCTACACACTATTTTCACACCAAAGGTACGTGTATGCGACTCATTCACTGAGTCTCGTTGCTGACTCGCTCTATGCTATAGGCTACCACATAATCCATTGAACTTCTCTAAAACCCACCACCTTCAGAAAACTAATCCGACCTGAAGTTCTCCCTCTGAGCTTTTCGACTCGGATGCGATGGCAACCACCATACAAACCAATGGCTAGCTCACGAATCGACCTTTCGGAGGTTGTCAGAAGGGCGATGTGCAGATGCCTCGGTGCTTCCAGCATAAGTCGCAACGAGCGTTCTGGCTAGTTGAACGGTCGTCGTCCACATTGACACCTCTCGCGGTCGTCAAATATCGGCATTATTCAAGACTCAGCAAAGGCCTCAAGCCTCCTTTTCGAAGCCAGTACATGAATCGAGCGCTAGCTACCCTCCTCGACCCTCCCTTCTTCGCAAAGTTAGTTTTAGATACGATGAAAAAACCATGACAAACTCTCGTTGAAGGTTACTCAGCCACCTCTGGTATACTTCCTCAGTTTGTGGTTCATCTTGTCACCCCATCCGATGCCAATCTTTGTCACCCCAAAAAGGGAACACCATCTCGGGCCCCCGTGTCTTGCCGTCCAAGAGGAGGCCGCGACGACGACGACATCACTACACCACCAAGCTCAAACCCCCAAACGTCCGCATACTTTACCGAATGGCGTCCGCTTGCGCTTAGCCCTCGGCACGATCTTCTTTGGTATGGAAGTGAGGCGAAAGACCGGTTCATCAGGCTGAGAAAGTGGGAGCTCATTCTCTCCCATCCTTTGACTCAGTCCCCTTCAACTCATCTTCGACCCACCACTCCTCCAGCACCTCGCAGCACAGCACAACCCCCAAGTTTCCAAAGGATGTACGAGACCGCCCTACCTCCCTCGCTGGAATGATACCTCCTTCTAGCTGGCCTCAACTCGATCGTTGCTGCTGCTGGAGTCCAAGTCACACACCATTCCCTTCCCTTTTGTAAAAGAAAGCCTTCCGCACTAAAGGTACGTGCAAGTGACTCATTCACTGGGTCTCGTTGCTGAGTCGATATAGGCTATGGCACGTGCCAGTGCTCAAGACAGATAAAAATAGACCAAAACACGCATTGTCGGACTGATGAAATGTGTGTATTTTGAAATTCACTTCTTATCGAATAACAAAATTGTCGTTGCTTGACTTTATGAAGTTCACCTAGTCGAACAGTGAAGAATTTTCGAAATCGGGTAATAGAATAAGCAGTAACGACAAAGCAACGACAAAGTGACGAGGGACGATGGTGATGGATTTAATGTGCTTGGACAGGCACAGACCCCGGGAATGGCTCAAAAGCCTCTCGGGTAAATTGACCTGAAAACCAACAAATCTTCTACTGGTTTCGGATAAAATGTGGAAATATAGTATGCGTCTGGTAAACACAAGTGAAGCAGTGGGATTTGAGATAAAGTGGTGAGATTGGAGATGGCTGAAAGACATAAGAGCGGTATCATTCTTAGCAGAGCCTGGCATGCGCTATTAGGCAGTGGTGGAGAAAATCAGAATTAAAGAGCAGCAGATAAGCACCTGCCACTTACAATCATAGACGACTAGCGGACCGATTCAATCAATGTTAAGTCAGCAAAGATTTAAAAATAGAGTAAACTCACAGCCTTTTCTACCAGCGGAATTCATCGCCATGTATCCAGGATAGGCTACAAAAGCATGAGAATCATATTTGTACTGCTAAGAAGATACTTACTAAACCCAGGGATTGCGTAACCTGTCGTTTTGACGCCGTTTGTATACAGAATTTCGTTCGCCGCGAAGGGGAGCCAGTTTGCTTGAATATCCGGACGTGGATCTGAAAGGAGCATAAGAGTGTTTTCAATATACGATAACTTTACTCACTCATTAGCAGCAAGCCTTGAAGCTTTTTATTAAAGGTTGGGTCTCGCACTACTCGACCCAGGGCGTTCTTCTGCTTTTTCTCGGCCTTCTCTTGGCTACAAACAAGAGTTATGGGCTCATCTTCAACGTGTCCCGGATAGACCTGTGCTCGGAAAGTTAAGTGGTCATTATCATTCATCGGCACCTCGCCGTCCATATCCCCAAACAGTTGAATCTTGCGATCAGCGATGCCCTCAGCTTTTACAATCTGCGACCTCAGAGAGGACACCGTTTGAGGTGGCGCGATAGAGAGCGTGTTAATGTGACCCAAGGAAGAATCATCCGGGTCAAAGGATGTTTTGGAAGTCATTGCTCCTTCTTCCTCGTAAAGCCGGTAGTAAACTGATTGACGGTAATGAGTAACGCGGTTGTGCACGAGATATGATAAAATTCCCGTTCGCACCATAACGAGGCTCGGGCGTCACAGCCTCAGGGAGACCCTTCGATTGCACCGTGCTCGCTGACCGCTTTTCGGCATCTTCCGCTTCAACTACTAGAACCATGGGGTCGTCCTCAGATATCCCCGGGCCAAAAGGCTCCTTGAGAGCCAATCGAAAGGACTCCGTAACAGCTGTCTGACTTGAAATCGATTCGAAGAGTGTGGTATTTGTAGCTTCCGACAGTCCCTCGATCTTGCAGAGATGCTTTTTGATGGATAAAGCGGCACGTGGGGGAGCGACGAGTTTCAGAAGAGTGCGACTGACGAATAGGTTGTTTGCATAGATCGGGTTGTTCGTTGCAATTGGACTGTCTTTGGTGAATAGGCGATAGTATACTGATCAAGCAAAAAAATTGTATGAGAATCCGAATCGGAACAATATTTCATAGAAGACGACGCAACTGTAACGAGGACTGCTCGTGTCAGGACTTTCAATCTGTATAATGCGTTAGTATGCCGAGTTTTCTGACGAGAACGAGTACTACCGCTCCACCCCGCCCGTCTGATGAGCCTTGCCCAGATGAAGACGCAGATCTTCCGTCGGATCCAGCTGCGGTTGGGGCCATTGAGAGAGCTATCTTCAACGGTGCTACTAGGTGGTGAGCGGAAGAGTTTGATTGGCACCGGGCGTTTAATTACTAGGCACAATCTGTTCGGTGCTGTGCAAACATGATTAGATTACGATGGCTTCAAGCCCAATCAATAATCGCCCGAAGATCAAAAAATCCTCAATGTTGCTCACCATGCTCAAGTACCATCCAGTGAATAAGTGGGTATCAGAGGGCGTTTTCGTAAAGAAAGCCGCGTCACCTTTCCATTCCGACACCTCCTGTCCATGAGCGTGGACAAAGCTATACAACAATAGCAAGAACCCTACAGTGAATTCAAGTGGGTCGGAGTCGGCTGTCAAGTTGTGTGTAGTATGCATATGGTGACAGCGAAAGTTGGGAAAAAGAGTTGTTTGATTCATGTTTGTCAGAAAGACTCCTCCTGAGTCCTCCACCGTGCAATCTTCGTTTCTCAATCTCAGCGGTCTCGATCGTGAAGGCCGGATTCGGTTCTGAAAGAAGAGTGAGGGTGTCTAAGTGCGCATATACATACGTAGTCAGAGTAATTCGGCCAAGGTTTGAGCGAGGAACCTTCATGGACTTCGTCGATGAAGCAACTGACTTGTCGGCCCTATGAGTTGGGCAAGACGAGAGAACGAACAGGCTTGTCCTCGACATCCCTAGCCTTGTGTGGGACGTTTCTTAGAATATGCCGAGTACGAAAGCCTAAAGGAGCACCTGTGGAATTTCCTTCGGCACGATAGAAGCTTCCGATGCTTGAGGCTTCGCCAGTTCCGTCCAATCCACGCTCTACAAACAGACCTATGTACTCTAAGTAACCCCCAAAACTCGGAAGCAGAACAAAACACACGACTCACGTATTCTTTCAACGCCTCACTGCCCTTCTGATGCTGCGGGCACAGACTTAACAACGGAGACTTGAAGCTGGCACCCCGCTACCGATCCTGTTCAAATAATATCTCTACAGCCTACATGCTGATGGAATGACGAATAGAGGTCCTGGACGCGTTCGGGTCCATGGGTAGTGCGTAAAAAAAATGCGTGTCGGCGAAGTTCACCTAAGCGAATGTAGAAGCGTGAAGTACGCCTCAACTCCCTAGCGAAATATCAGGGAAGAAAGAAACCAGAAAGAAAATTCCCGGCTTTACGTGCTCAGGGACGTGCAATTACCCATGGAAACAGCTCCAAAGTCGAAGTGATACTATGACTGAGGCATTAGAAGACGCCCGGAGATTTTTTGATAGGTCCTTGTAGTGTCCCGAAGGTGAGGGAGAACTTGAAGCGATGACGTCTAGACTGTGGGTAGAAAATTACAATCTGTAAAGATGAAAATTTGCTTTGTCAATCGCTACAAAGAGATGCTGGAATGACTCACGAAACACAACTTCACTACTAGTTCCATTGAATAGACAAGAGAGATAGTGGAGGTATTCCTGGAGGACAAACTTGTAGCGCCTCACATAAAAAGCGCGCATGGTTCGCAGACACCCGGGTAATTTTTTCAAGTAACCTTAAACATCACATGTCAAGATATTTGGACCCCGAAGCAGGGGGAGGTGCGATGCGTGAGCTATGGCTGGTCCGAAACCACAGGTCGTAGAGAAAGTTGTGCGATGTTTGCAGGGAAAAGGTCGTTGCTGATAGAACCGATATGAATTAGCGCTATTCCAGTGCCGTTGAGAATCTATTGAAGCAGCAGATCAACTGGTTTTGCGCGTTTGGGAGCCTTTCAACGACGCGTCGGAGAAGGAGGAGAAGAGGTTGTTCAAGTTGTTTGTTGTTTGTCAAGAATTATCATCCTTTCCTGGGGATAATCAATGGCCGCCTACCATCACTCCAGTCTGCATCACGCGACCCCATTGACAACCCGACCATTGCCATCAGGTACTGCTGCCACTCCAACCGGCTCAACTCTCGCCCAGCCCACTATCAACTTGCCTTCGGCACACAAGTGGCATGCTCACCATCTCCACTCGATCCCTCCGCGCGAGAAGAGCACACGCACCTTTATAATTGAACATATGTTGTGGTTCCATGGTATGCTGCATCCATATTTGACATTCGGACGCTCAAACTCAATCGCAGGGAGGACGCGCTTTGCTCAGGCTAGAGCTGACTAGCGCTGACTGATCGTACGGGTGGCCCACCGTCGCCTAATTATGCACACCGTCGGAGACCAGAGAACGATGAGGAAGAGGACTAGCTCGGAAGTGAAGGTGAAGATGCGGGGGTTCTTAGAGAGACATCGGGCGCTCGCATTGACGAAGAAGACGCCGCCGGGATCTATGTAACACTCGCGGGAAGCCTCATATTATGCGCAGAAGGGCTCGAGAAAGTTATCATGTTCGAATAACCCCCTTTAATCCATCCATCCGATCGACGACGACAACATCACTCCACCACCAAATACACCCAAGCTCAAACCCTCCAAGCATCCGCATACTTTACCGAATGGCGTCCGCTTGCGCTTAACCCTCCGCACGATGTTCTTCGGTGTGGAGGGTAGCACGAACCAGCGGAAAGAAGAATGATTCAAACCCTCTTTCCCGCACGGACACAGTCGTCCTCCTCCCTCACAGCTTCATCCACCTCTTTCTCTTTCCCCACAGCAGCTATCAAACCACACTGGGACCGACTGGAAATGGGGTGAGATTACGGGGTGGAGCGCGTTAATGCGGAAGGCCATCCTGGATTGACTAGGGGGAGCAAAGGGATTGAAACGGCGAGGAAATGCAGGACAGGAAGAAGGGGGTACCAGACAGGATTGGGGAACACAAGTTGATACTACGACTAGTCGTCTACCCTGGCTGGAAAGGGAGGTTAGAGCGGAGGAGGAGGAGGAGGATGACGTCGGTTCAGAGAGGAGGAGAAAGTTCTGGATTCATCAAGCTAAGAAACTGGGAGCGCGTTCTCTCCCGTCCTTTGACTCACATACGATTAATCCCATCTTCGACCCACCACTCCTCCAAGTCCCCCAAAAGATGTACGAGATCGTCCTACCTTCCTCGCTGGCCTCAGCTTGACCGTGGCTGCTGCACACGTTGGAGTCAAAAGCTACAGCGTCGGACCGGGGCGGACTCTATCGGTGTGGGAATAATACTTAGAACGAGGGCGCTAAAGACTTACAGAGAAATGTAAGGAGCGACAGCCAGCAGTCAGCCAGAGCGCTGATTCTTTTCAGCAGTTTTCAGTCGGGAATGCCTCGCAGAGCCAAAGGATCTGAGGTGGGACTTACTCTATTCATAGCTAAAGTTCGCGGCCTTGGGAGAGCCTTAGAAGGGGTCCTGTCACTAATTAGTGTCTTGCCTTAGGTGCGACAACACGCTCCTCTCCTGGTTTCAGCTCGGGAAGATACCAAGGGGGCCCCGAGATGTTGACCCGTGACCCGAGGTAGAGGGGGGGGATGTCCGGCAGAGCCTAAAAAAATTTAATACAGATGCTTCCAAAATCTATCTTCAAGGCCCTGCAGCAACGCCGAACTCATCAGTTGCACCTGTAATAGAGTTGGACAATTGATCAGCTATGAACGAAGTCATTCTGTATTTCTTTGAGATGTCTGCCGTCCCCCCATCTTTCTCATTCAACTTCAACTCAGAACATCTGGTCATCTCCAAAGCCAATAGCACTCGGCAAGTCTTTTCGTCAGTGTATTTTTGGTCTTTTTCATCATCGTTTGCGTCCCTGACGAAGCCGCTTTGTTTATCTAGAAATTCTATCACGCCGGACAATCCTGCTGCCACGAAATTATCAGAGAATGAGGACCACGATGCAGAGATTTCATCCGAATCCGAATCCAGCTCGAATTCTGACTCGGATAGTAGCGACGACGACAGTTCTGACCTTTTTGAACTAGGTGACTGTGTTGTAACGCAAGAATTTTCAGCCCATTCTGTAAATCCACGACCGTCTGTGACCGAAATCGATGAAACAGATTCAGTTCACACTGACGAAGAGTCTGCAGAGTCTATAATCAGTAAGTTATTTGACGATTTTTCTCAGTCTGACCAACGTGACTCACTTGTACTAGCGTCCAGGTCGGCCTTGGTTGCGATAAATCAAACCGAATTTACCCTTGAGGCACTTCCGACACGTCGCAGTGGACGCACTCGAAGAACTCGGGATACGGCCGAGATGTACGCCTGCATTTGCGGCGACATCGTCGAGAGTGAAGCAAAGTCCAGGGCTCGAACACTGCTATGCACTCAGGCTGCGGGTTCAATGGATGCGAAACATCTTGGGTACGTTAACTGCGATGTTTAGTTTTCATTGAGTATTAATTTGAACGCGCAGTTTCATCTCGCATGCTGCAACTATACCTGCGCCCCAAGGAGTTGATGTTGTGAGCTCCATGAACGCACAAAGCATGCGCGTATAGCTTAACAGGCGTGCTTAGCAGTGGTATGGCACAGGGCGTACTAGACGAAGGGACACTGTTCTTGTAAAAAATACCGAATTTGTATATGTCTTTCTTGGAATATTCTGACAGGGGAAGGGGGGGGGATGTCCCGGACGGCTTAAAAAAAAATCTACCTTGGAAGATACACCTTCAACTGCTTAAATCTTCATTGAAAAATTATCATTATATGTTAGGTTTACACTTGGCCGCAGGCTCCAGCAAGGCCGCAACCGCATGTCAGCTATCCAGCATCTGTAGAAATTTTCTCGATATAAAACATTCGGGCTCGCACCGTACTAACTAGGCCCGGGGCTTAGTAATTAGATCCGTTTTCGTGGAGATGAATATATCATCACATTTCAATACAAGCACAATCCAGGCGGTTACTAGTGCTAGTAAGCTGTTCCAGGGCCGTGGACTGACAACAGCGGATGAGATGGTCGTATTTCCAGACAAGAGCACAACGGAATCACCTCTCAATTGAATTTGTTGGTTATCTTGATGCTACTGGGTTGGGTGGTAGCTTGTTCGCAATTGACTCCGGCACTGGTATAGTCGACTGTTATCACCACCGTCGGCGGATTGCCTTCATGTTGAATCAAATATTTTCCCGTGTTTGGGAAATCGTGTGTTCCGCCAGGCGGGATCTTTGTCGTCGTTTTACCATCAGGGTGCACGACTTCGATAGGGAATTTGTTATCGTTCTGAACCCCGAAGCCATTTGGAGCAGAGATGGGTGTTACTGGCAAGTGTATCAGTGATAATCTGTGAAGGACGGGTGTCCTATTTGCAATGCCTCACCAAGGCTGGACATGGATAGAACTTGAAGACGAGTGCTGCGTCTGTGGAAGCAGGGATCAGAAAATTGCGCAGGCCCAAGAACGGAAGGGATGAGCGTACACGATAGTATGCCGTGAAGTAAATGGATGGGGGACGCTAAAACAACCACTCTCCTTATATGCGCTTGAAAGTTGACACAAGTGAACCCAAGAATAACTCTGCAAGTAGTCCATGTTGGTTCAAGACGACAGGTGACTGGTGACATACGGTGAAGCTGAAGTGAGATGATGGATCTGCCTGATCGTTTGTTTATTCTTGCCGTTGACTCGGACTCCTATCGTGAACCAGAGTTTTATCTTCGGGGGATTGATGGCATAGAAACTCTCAGGTTCGCTATGTCACGGTGGATCAGTGTGGAGCTAATACTTAGCGGGAGAAGCCATCCTGTTCAAGGCAACCATTATCTGGATGCGCAGTGCAGGTGTAGTTGTTCCGACTGCGCCAATAGGTTAATGATGTTGTATGTAAGCTTCAAGTTGATGTAAGCACAGTGATAGTACGACTCTACGTGACCATCAGAAGGAATTGAAAAGATCAAGGGGGTGGCGGAACGTGGATCCCGGATATAGGGTTGGGGGGGGGGGCATCCGCCAGAGGCCTTAAAATTTTTTGTGACCTTCTAATAAAAAACATTCAAATGGTCTGGAACACTACCAGAGCACCCTTGAAGCTTAATTTAGTAAGTTGCACACATATTCGGTCAGTAATTTTTGATAGAATCTCAAAGTCAGATGGAAAAACATGGATAGAATTGAGAATAGCTTCTACAGCGAAACAAAACAAACTGTCTACTTTGCATAAATGTATATACTGCCCAAAAAGACGAGGAGATGACCAAGCGCTTCTCCTCGTCGGCCAACAGCCTTGAGGCCAGTGTATGTGAGAGTCTTGATGAGCCGCATGTACTACTGCTCAGCCTTGTGCACGTCCTGACGTGTGTGGTGTTTACAGATGTTTCCTGGGTGCGACACTCTGAAGGCGATGGAATCGATGTCGGGCGCATAGGTAGTTGGCATGGCGATGGGCCAGTCGACGACTTTGATGAACGTGGAGAACCACAGAAGGTTGTCGTTGTCATTGGTGAAGGACGTTCGGAGGTGACGGCTGCCAATAGCCAATGGTTCCTTCTAAGAAAAACATAGGAGGGTGGGAAGAACATACTGGATTTGGGGGGTAAAGGGAGGGGGGGGTTGAAGACTAGGGCCTTAATTTCTTTTGCGACTGTATATCCAAATTCCACGTTCCGCCACCCCCTTGGAAAAGATGGAACACGGCGTCGCTGCTGACCATTTACTGACAAGTAGTGTTCGATCTATGATCTAATTGAAACCGGCATGCTAGCGAGGTTCCTTTCTTTAGCAGGCAACTTGAGCTCTTGTGGCACCACCGGTCCACGCGTGTCCAGTGGAGGATGCGAGGCAATGTTCACACTGCTTGTCGCGGGCCATGAGTTCCGACGACGGTTGCGGAAACGGGGTCGTACCATATTTCGCTATGTGCCGATACCGATTCCAGAATAGCTGTATCGAGCAAAATGGAATACCATGCATACATCGCCACTGGAGACTCGATCATCTGCCGAATCCCGTATCTACTATCTCCTCGTCTTGTACCCTCAGATCCACCGATTGCGGACATAGTTCCCACGGAGGGGGTAGACCCCCCCCCCCAAAAAAAAACGAGAAAGCCATCAATCGAGTGACGCACAGTTGATTAGCATTGTGTCGCTGACTCTCGGCAGATCGCAACCGCATTCTAACCAATCCTAAACTAATCTAGCATCTCTAGCAGTTTTTTTTTACACGCACCCTAGCTAGATTCGTTTTCGCGGAGATACATAGTATATGGCCGGACTCGGAATTCAAGTTGTCATCCTATCTCAATACAAGCACAATAAGTATGTAATGACAAATTATGTAAAGACGAGGGTGAGTCCAGGCGGTTACTAGTAAGCTTTCCCTATAACGTTCCTAACAACGGCGGATGAGATGGTCGCATTCCCGAGACAAGAGTACGGCGCGGTCACCTCTTAAGTGAATTTGTTAGTTATGTTAATTTTACTGGCTTGATTAGTAACTTGTTGGCAATCGATTCCGGCATTAGTATAGTCCACTGTTATCACCACCGTCGGCGGAGTGCCTGAGTGTTGAATCACATATTTTCCTTGTTTTGAGAATTCATGTGTTTCGCCAGGCGGGATCTCTGTCGGCGTCGAACCATCAGGATGCGTGACTTCGATAAGGAAATCGTTATCGTTCTTGATCAGGAAGCCATTGGGAGCAGAGAGGGGTGTTACTGGCAAGGGTATCAGTTATAATCTGTGAAGGATGGGTATCCTATTTGCAATGCCTCACCACTGGACATGTATAGAAGAAGACCGTCGCGTCTGTGGAAGCAGGGATCAGCTCAGAAACTTACGAGCAGAAGGGATAAGCGTACACGATATGACGTGAAGCAAACCGATGTGGGACACTAAAACAACCACTCTCTTTATATGCACCTTGATATGAGTGAACCACAGAATAACTCCGTAGCATGGTACAGCATAGGACACGTCACACGCTGGTTCACTGGTGACATGTTGACATGTGAAGCATGTGAAGTGCGATGATAGATCTGCCAGTGTGATACTATTGGGAGTTAACGAGTCAGAGGAACACACCATAGGCACCGAATTTTGACGTTCCAGTGGAACTTGAACGTTTGAACTTTCCTTTTTGCAATTGATCACAATCGATCGGGATTCGGGACCTCAGCAGATCAGCCACCGTCAATGACTTTCACTCTCCTGCACTGGCTCTGTGGCAGTTGCAGTCGCTACGCGGATGGTTCAAGTTCATTGTAGTCGGTCTAAGTCCACTGTAGGGGCACAGGAAAATTACCGTGCATGACCGTGCACTGCCATGCGACTACCGTGCCTAACCGTGCACGATTTCAGAAAGAGAATAACGACAGAGAGAGTCCAGCGCACAACTTTTAACCCAAACACCAACGTCACGGGACCTGCCCCAGTCAAACCAACACCGTTGCCGGATCAGACCACAAAACTCCAGCTATCTCAAAAACATGAACGGAAAACGAGGCCGCAAGGCTCCAGAGTGTGAGTGAAGTCTGCAACATCGTTAGACATGGAAGCTCAGAAGAGAACCATACCGTTCCAGTTATGGAAACACGCAGCGAAGATGACAAGGTTCGCTGCCGGATCTGCCTTGAATTCAACAAACGAGAGTATTGGGCAAATTGGGTCCTGAAATCTACATTTGCTAGTCATTCTAAACATCCAACACATATCAAAGCAGTTCAGAATCAGGAGCAGTTTCAGTCTGAGCTGGAAAGAAATGAGAACATGCCTGGAGAATATGCCACTGCGCAGGACATTATCATGGATGGCCCTCCCAGTCCGCAATCCTTTCTTAATGACCAATCCCGGGTGGTGGATGCTGAAAAGGAGATGTTCACGGCCTTCGATGGACACTATGAGCTCGATCTATCCGAAGCGGAACTTAATGAGCAGAGACGCAAAGAGTTTGATCATCGCTTAGATGAATATGACCTTTGAGGTGGACTGGATGGGCTGCCAGATGATAGCATGGCCGATGTTGCGGAGATCTGGGATGACGATGAACATGAAGAGATGATATCAGAATTGCTTGAGCGTACAGGTCCGTCTTTTCGAATTTCCTACGTTGATCAACAACGGCTGAGGCTAATTTCAAGCAATGACGAGCATACCAGCTGTGACAATCCAAAGCGTTCAGACCCCTGGTTCCCGTACCCGTCAAAACTCGTGTTCCTTCTTGACTCAATTGATAACTTACCCCGACTACGTATCTCAAGTTCGTTTATGCGAGTCCTTCTCTGGCTCTTGCGAGAGATTGGAGTTCAGAACGTGCATCAGGAAACCTAAAAGCTCCTGGGCGAGCTGGATTACCTGAATGTGCCTGATCGCCTGGCAGCTTTTGATTCCCAGACGTTTTCCATGCAACCTCGATCATCAACGACTTGGCAACCGTGGTTCGTGAAATTTCGACAAGTCAATTCAAACCCCGCTTCCAGAAGAGGCAACAGCGTGATCAATCTCAACATCCGCCCAACATCTCTCAACAACCCTTCCTTCCCAACCAACACTTGACCAACACCCTCTCAGCCCCATTGCTTAGCGCTGAGCGCCGTCATTCGTGTATAGAGCATAACGAGCGCGAAGAACTTGAAGCTATGTCATTTTTGGTGCAGAACAAGGGGGGTGCGTCAATAAATTTCGACGTCACATCAGGATGCTCGAAACCATAGGACTTCAAAGCTTCAACGTTCAACATTTCAACATTCAATACTTCGACGCTTGGGGCCTCGATACACTCAATTACCGAACCCTTCCAAATCCCAAACCTTTGGACTGTTTGCTGATCTCCCTTATTCTTCCCCGAAGCGCTACTTTCTCAACTATATTCCTCTTCTCTAGTTGCCCCGGTGCCTTGCTTGACAACTCGGCTGCACCTTCTCTTCGCCCCAGGGAGTGGTCTGACTGTGACATCTTCATGCGCGTTCCAGGCTAACTTTTTATTTGTTCTTCACTGTCCTCTGCCTTATCCCGACACATACCCTGAAGGCTCCCCAAATCTTCTAGTCACGCCGCCGCTGTCACATGGGGGTCTTTCGGTGGCCTGGTCTGTAAATGAGAGTGTTGGAGCACTGACTCCTGAAGCAGCCGCCGCACTTCTGTACAACGTCTGGTTCATGTGACCGTCTTCGCCTCTCCCGCGTCCATATTAATGTCTCCTTTGGATCGCAGGGATTGTCGACAGCAGCTTGTTTTCCATGGGGGGCAACCAGCCGACTAGCCTGCTGGCGCCGATCGATAGTGAGGGGGCGCAAGTTTTGGGTAGTGGGTAAGAGGTGTTCATTAAGAAGTGGAAAAGCAGCAGCGTTCTGTGAGTCCTTCTTTTGATTAGGTTTTGTGTTGACCTCACCGATAGCTCTAGTCTGCGGAAACGGTCAATGCATCTGACAAAGAGCCTTACGTACTCCTTGGGGGGATACCTCAACAAGCTCACCGAGATATGAGAGCTGTCTCGAGACTTCGCCTTCCTCCGCCTGCCAACCAGTGGGGCACCAAGCATTGTTGCATTGCGGCAAGTCCTCACTTACTCACTTTTCGGTATCATTGACCTCAATGCTTTTGTGTAGAACACTGCCCCACGTCATGGTCACCGTCTTGGAGGGCGCCGATCTTGCAAATGGAGGAGAGTGTTCGTTGCTGAAGCGGGATAGCAGGACTGGGAAGATTATGATACCATAGGGATTTAGTTGGTATTCATTATCGGATTGTAGCATTTGGGACAGCAATATATGAATTTCTAACGTGATTATACATGTACTACAATGACTGGAAAGCAATCTGGAAGTGTACGCGCCCCACTAAAACCTACCTGGGTTCACCTGGAAAGGTGACTGGCAAGTCTGTATTTGACCTGGAGCCAGAAACGACACCTCATGGCTCCAGGTAATATTTCTGGCTTATAGTTTCCCAGTAGTTTCGTAAAAACTTCACTTCCTAGCCTTGAGGAGTGAGCCGTTGTCCTGAACGGTTGATAAGCTATAGTTGCTTGAACCCCTCAAGGTTCCGAGTCGCTCATGCCACTTGTTTGAAAGCAGCTTCCCCTCCTCAACCCAGCGATGAGCTCTACTATGGCTGATGATGACCAAAAGAAGATGGGCTTCTTGATATGAAGAAGAGATTGCAGCTAGGGGAGGACAGGGATATGAAACCGCTATCTGATTTCCGGGCACGACGAATACAACACGCCGGACAAGCTCAACTAGAACTGGGTGCATAAAATGTACAGATGGCTAAGTAAGAAAATAGAAACAAGCAAAGAGGCCGGAATGTGTTCAATGAGTCAGGAAAGCTGAATCTGCTTTGGCACAGATCATTCAATTTCCAGTGGCTACCTTTGAATACAAGAAATCAGATTGTATGAGAGATGGTAACATATCGTATGACTGACCTCGGAAACCTCAAGTTTGGCCATCACATCATCCATGAATGTTTTGATTTCTTTGACGGCATCTGAATCCTCATCTTGAACAGTACATAGAGACGGCTCCTCTTCAGCCCTGGCAGCATCCTCAATCCACTCATCCTGTGATAATGCTGGCAACGGCATCGAAAATAGGCCAGCTGCCCCATAGAAGCGCCTTGGTGGTTGAGGACCAAGGATGAGGCTACTGAGGTTGCGAACGAAATGCTGGCAGTTATTATCAAGAACATGGTACTCAGCACGCATGCCTCTTATCACACTTCGAGCTGGAACAAAAGCATCAAACATAAGCTTATTACAAAATGAGACCGCTCAAACTCACCTCCATCAGCAATAGCTGCATCATTCCAACCTGTCGGCCGACCAGTAGGATGGTAGGTCCATATATTTGTGAGCTCCGACCGCGGCCCATTCCGATATGCAATGTACCGGGCATTGCCAGAATTACGACCCGGCGGCCGCACAGAAACTCTAACTAACTCGTGGTAAAAATCTCCAACCAAGAGCGCCCAATGGGCAATTAGAGGGGGGGTGCGACTAGAGGCAAGTGGTCGAGTGATTATCAACATTGTACGGATTACACCTGACTGAGTAACCGGCCTGTGAGGCGGTATAACCAAGGGTGGGGCAATGGAACTGCAGTGGCAAGCAAGAAAATCAGCATGCAAGAGCAATAGAATGTACGTGAATAAGACCTACCCATGATCGGTGCAGCAAGGGGGGCGGGTACTCATCTCGTAGGGTATTGGTATAAAGGATTGAAGAATCGTGTTCCAAAGCGAGTTGAAGTTTTATATTGGTTTTATACAGTTGTGGACAAGCAAAGCCCACTAATTTGGTATCTCGGTAAATAATGTATCTAGAGCCGAGATTTTTCCAGATTCTGGCTCAGATTTGCGAAATGCGTCGAAAAACGCACCTCCGAGGTTTTTCCCACGAGGAATTGGCGCGGCCAAAATTTTGGACCAAAAAACTGCAACATTTAAGGGGAAAAACCGGTCAAAACCGGCCAGAAATTATCGAAAGTTGGTACTTGTGCTGGGCTTCCTACTCAGAAAGGGCGAGGAATCTATCAGATGGAATTTCTTAGTCCCGTGATAGAAGTCACATCAAAAGTGACTAAGTGCCCAATTTGGGTCAATGTTTGGCAAATTTTTCCAGAAGAACCACTCGATAAATTGTTTCGAAACTTGATGGGCAGATTGTTCTCCGTGAAAGGAAGCGATTCCGCTATTTTCCATATTTTTCTTGGCACTTTTTGGTGTCCGGCCAAAATTTTAGGGTCTATTTCTGTATATGGCCATTTTCTCCAAAACGGCTCGTGAGACTTGGCTGAAATTTGGCCAGAAGCTTCCCTCAACGTATCTGCACGTTTTCCGGGCACTTTGGTAGCCATCAATACATTTCCATTTTTATTAGTGGGCTTTGCTTGTCCACGACTGTACGGTCTGGGCGGCCGGTCCGACCTCTTCCTACTGGCTTTTTTTATATATACACCGCGCTTCACCCCAGATTTTACCTCATCAAGATGATTGAGTAGTGGTCAGCAATTTTCAGATTGGGCGATTGACAAAGTTTGGGTGACAAGATTGTACGTCAAGATCAGGGTTAGATCAGGGACTCCACCTACTATTAATAGTTGATTAATAGCATCCATTGGCGAATTCGGAGAAGCCACCCCAAAACATTGCGACACCTTACGTCTACGGTGCATGGGTAGAGTTCAAGTAACAAGTTCTAGGTTGGTTCAGCGTCGAGCAGCTTGTGTTAGGCAATTGCTATTCCTGGCGAGCATTGCATGGGTCCCTGGTTCGGGCACTTATCACATGATCGGTCGAGTGAGGCCCTGTCAATCTAGCAGTGCACTTCTGTCAGTTCAGTAGTGTTCCCACAAGTCTTACTCAGCGTGTGTTCTGCTCCCCGGTACGACTCAGAGTCCGAAAAAGATCAACAACTATCTTTCATGTTCATCTCGGTGGACCGGCATCCCGATACTAGATATTACCTTGTGACCTGTGGACAGCTCACACTGCGTCCACTCATACCAGGCGTTTCTCCAACTTCCACGTTTGTTAGCCTCGTGTCTATCCGGTTCAAGTTATTATTTCAGGAGGAAGGCCCTGCAGCATGGCCGAATGGTACTTCTTGAGTATCGCCTGACCAACATAAACCAGGGTTCAGTCAGCAGCAGATTAGGGGTGAGCAAATCGGGCTGTTACCGTATCGCATGTGGATACAAGCGGATTTAAAGTGCTGGCGATGGGAATGAGCCTGAACGAGCCGGACTTCAGCTGTTGGCGAACAAATGCGCGTTCAGTGGCTAAATTGTTTCTGATATGGATACTGCCCCCTGACTTCGAAGGGACTTCGTCAACAAGTCATCAAAGTCAAGACAGTGGGAGACACTGAGAGCCTTCAGAAAGATTCTATCACCTTCCTTGTAAAGCTTGATGAGCGTCGAAGGTGGGTCCATGTCGAGGGGAATGTCCAAATCAGAAAGAACATCGGCGGTGATGATGAAATGGGGCCACACAAACCCACCCTGAAATTCAGAAATAGTCGGCTCAACATGGTCCTAGCCAGTCTAATCAGTAGGCGTGCGTAGATACAAGGAGATGACATACCGTAGGAGTAGTATTCTAATGATATACGAAAGTGGATCAGAAACATGAATACCAATCCAACGGATATCTGCTCATTTTTACTTACTCCATGTCGTCCCCCCTCTGATCCGCATCAAGAGACTTGAGCCCACTGGGCTTAGTAAGGCTTCGTTTTCAGGCTGAGGTGTCCCAGCCTTTCCTTGATGCTCTTGACTACAGACAATCGTTATGCGCTCATCTTCATCATGCCCTGGGTAAACCTGCGCTTGGAGGGGCATGTGAAGATTGTCGTCCATCAGCACCTCTCCGTCGATGTCTTGGAACAGTTGAACATTCCGATGAACAAAGCCCTCGAGTTTCATGATTTGAGACCTCATCGAGAAGACTGTTTGTGCCATGGTGGTGCGATGGCCCTGGAGTGCGTGTCGATGCGGAGCTGATAAGCCCTCAATCTTGCGGAGATGGTTCTTTACGGATTGGGCCATACGAGGAGGCATGACGAACTTTGGAGAGTGCGGCTGATGAACGGGTTGTTCGCATAGATTGGGTTGTTTGACTTGATTGGCCGTGTCCTTGGTATACAGACGGTAGTACACTGGATAACTCAACGTGTAAGAGCAAAGGCAGTAATTCTATGAGGGAGGACGCAACTGTAGCGAGGCCCGCTTGGTTTGACAACCACAATCTGCACAATATCCAGGTCATTGGTGAGGCAAAATGATTTGGGGAGAGCCCGAATTGTACTTACCGCCTCTGCTCCGAGACCATCTGATGGGCCTTCGGGAGATGGAGAACAGAGTCCGTGTTGTCCACCAGATCCAGCTGGAATTGAGGCCATTTGAGGCTCAGTGTTAAAGACACTGGTTGGAGTCGAAGAATTCAAGGAGGTGGGTGTCGTAATGTCGATGCTGTGATCACTGCATTCTTGATTCGAGGCGCAAATGTCACCGAGAGTCTGTAAAGTTGCTTCAATGGGGATACTTCGCAATTCTCTGTTTGAAGCTAACACGTTTTGCACATCAACTCTCAATGGGGTATCTTTGATTTACTGGCCCTCCGCCATTTTAGCCTCTCAATCTCCAACTCTCGTAGTCGCAGGGAATGTGGGGGGGGCGAGTTCTATGTGACGCGGGAGCCATTCAGGTACTCTTCGCCACATTCAACTGGGCAACGAACACCGTTGAAGAGTGGTAACCTTGATGTTGTTACCATCCACTGTCGTCAACCGCTGTCCCACTCTTAGACGTTGCTTGGACGTCCTGATTTCTCTTGACTAATCAACAAGTGGCGGTCAGGAACGTCGAAGGGACCACAAAACCGTCGCCTTTTGGAAATCCAGACATCCCAGTCTCCGTGATAAGAAAGCTCCGCTTCCTAACTTCCATCATCTACATCCCACTCGCTGAGCAGCAACAGTCTAGAAGAACCTTTACGGGCGAGCCGTAGAACTTGTTTCCTCACAGATATCAACGAATGGCCGTCTGGGAGTATAGCAGCGAGCCTGAATTCTTAGACCCCTGGTTTTCATAAGACCAACCGAGGAGGAGCGGCATGGAAGAATGTTAAGTGACATATTCTCGCCGCCCAGACATGTGGCAGGATGGACCACTTGGTGTCTTGGAGGGTCGGACCTTGGGCCGACGAGGGATGCCTCTGATTGAAATAAGAGGAGCCTTTGGTGGGCTTAAGCCCAAGCTTCGATATTGACGCGATATGCCAGAGCGGCGTAGTGGAGATTCTTGAAAGTGAAATTGAGATGGAAGGGTCGAGGGAACAAAGTTGAGCATCTGACAAGAAAGTGCTCGAAAGCAGGCGAGGAGACGATCTCGTTCTCCATACAACCCGCCTCCAGTTTAGCGAGCACAGATCCCACACAATCATCTCCATTCGTCTTTCGTTCTTTGGAGTGCATCACAAGCATATTGAGGGGAACTTGTAAAGACTTTGACTCCGAGTCGTCACGTTCATTGCCCCTTGATGCTTGGTGAAGGGGCAAGATGACGACGACGATGTTGAGCTGCGCGTTGTGCTGGTGATGACCATGGTGGCGAAATCGACGTCAGGCTGGTCCGTCCTCTCTAATGTCCACCCTCCTCGTTCATCACTGCTCCGAAGCTACCCAGGCTACGGCACCACGGTGTCATGAAGTCTGATTAACCATCGAAATCAGCTATGGCGGACATCAAACAAAGTTGAAAATCGTACCTGGCTTTTCTACCCAGGGGACGAGTCGGAATACTAGTAGAAAAGGTATCGAAATTCGAGGGAGGGTGAAAAGAGCGGTGCCACTGCGAAGAGAATGGCGTGTGCGAGAGCGTTGCGGAAGGGTTTCCGCATGTCGTTGGGTTGGTTGGAGAGGAGGCAATGGGCTGGATACGGTGGGATGGCAGCATAACCGAACGAAACATGAATCCCTGGCTTGGCTTTGTTGGGGTGTATCGTGTTTGTCAATGTACTAAGTGGTCGGACCTGGTGTGTGGTTCGTGCCATACTTGAGTCAGACGACGGAATTCTACGATAGTGCATCGGTAGGGTGAGTCCACTGAGCTTGTAAGGGGTGGAATCGTTGTGGGAACGCGGAGTAAAGAGCGCCGTTGGGTGTGCATGACAAGTACTCGAGTACCTAACGATTGTTGAGTCAGTTAAGTGAATGGTAGATACGAAAATCACAGCCGGATGTACCCTCAATCCAGAAAGAGCCCTTCTTGAGCTCCGAGGCATCACCAGAGCGGAGGAAAATGAGAGCATGGGCAATACCAAAGGTATGTGTCGAGGAAGTTGGTCGTCGTCGTTGAGATGAGAGCAACGGCAATGGATGTAACATGGTCCTGGTTACTTCGACCCCTTCTTTTCCAGACGTCGGTGCACACAGGTATTGCGGAGGAGGGATAGTTTTCATTGACGGCCTATGTAGAGAGGGGTGTGTGCGGGAGAGTACATTGGAATTTGAATAAAACCAGCTGCGTAGATAGTTGTTAGCTATCGCCCGTCTAGGAAAGGAAGGAATATAAACTCACTTGACGTTCTTGTGACCAGCTTCATGGCCAATGTGAGGACTCGACGAACCGAATATATCGGCACTCGAACACGACGTGCTGAGCCATCGCAAAGCATCTCCATGGCTGGAAAACGGTTTGCAGGTATGGAAACGGAGGTTCAAACGAAGGCGAACTCGATCAGATGCGGTTCAAGATGTTCTTCAAGCGATGGTGACATTGGAGGTGACACTGCGCAATCAAACCTGCCATGACTATTACCAGAGAGACGGTCAGTCGAGACTCCTGCAATCGTCAAATACACATCATACCTTCATTTCCAAGGGATTGGTCGCGTCCGTACGAGATAATGCAGAGTCCAGCTGTAAAGCACCGCCCATCACACGATGGCGCCTTCGGCGCCATCCGCTTGTCACGAGCTCTGTAGGTTCTATGTGACAGAGCCAAGTATGCACACAGAAAAGTCGAGCCCACCCTCAGAAAAGGGTGACCGAGGAACAAGAAAAACAGAGAGCACCATGGCACGTGCTCAAGACAGATAAAAATAGACCAAAACACGCGTTGTGGATATTTTAATGTATTCATCTCAGTGTACTTCAGAGTTCACTTCTTATCGAAATTGTTGGCTTAATTTTATGAAGATGTTCTCCTATTTGACCAGTGAAGAATTTTCAAAATCGGGCAATAGAATGAGCAGTGACAACAATGCAACGACAAAGCAACGTGGGACGTCTATGTCTGAGGATTTGAAGTGCTTGGACAGGCGCAGACCCCGGAAATGCTTTTGGGTAAATTGACCTGAAAACCAACAAAACTAAAATGTGGAAATATAGTATGTGTCTGGTAAACACAAGTGAAGCAGTGGGATGAGATAACTGTAGCGTCTTATGAAATACAGGGAAAGAAGGAGTATTTAAATATAGGATACATTTAAATACAAGAAATCCGCAAGTGCGGATAACTTGTCTGTGCCTAGGGCTTGCCCGGCTCATTCAAATCAGATCTTAAATAGTAATGATAATAATGAAATCTGAAAGACGAGCAAGACCTGAGCGTCTGGGAAGCTCGATGTGCAAGGCAACCAGCTATACCAGACGCTGAGAGGGATGGTGGGTGGGTTCGAAAATTTTTACAGAAATTGAGGGCTCTTTTTGCCACGTCAGAACGATGAACTGAGGACAAGGAGAGTGCAGTCTCCTTGTCTAGGAATCGGAGACATGCACAGGTGTTTGTACTTATGAGTACAAACGCAAGATTTCGTTCTGACGCGTTACCGTTATCTTATCCGATAATGAGCTTGCACTCGTTCCTCGTGCTTGCTCATCGCGGAATGAGATAACTGTAGCGTCTTATGAAATACAGGGAAAGAAGGAGTATTTAAATATAGGATACATTTAAATACAAGAAATCCGCGAGTGCGGATAACTTGTCTGTGCCTAGGGCTTGCCCGGCTCATTCAAATCAGATCTTAAATAGTAATGATAATAATGAAATCTGAAAGACGAGCAAGACCTGAGCGTCTTGGAAGCTCGATGTGCAAGGCAACCAGCTATACCAACCAGAGTGTAAGCTCACAACGAGCAGGTTGGTTCAGCACAGAGGAACTACCCAGTCAAGCGGCACTCTGGGAGAATTTCTTGTTCAAAATACAAATACATTTCAAGTTTCGATGAGTACAGCAGTAGCGATGTAGGAGGGATGTGTGGATCAAAATATAAGTACAAGGTAGATTGTAAAGATGAATATGGCAAGGTAGAAGGACGGATGAAGTATAAGTACAAGGTAGATGGTGAAGATGAAAGAGAATCACAAGGTGAGGTTCCCATCAGAGGCGACAATAAGCGCAGAAGGGATTTTGTTATGAATACGAAATTGTTCGAAGATTGCAGCCAACAAGTCAATGTGGGACTTGTTGTATGCTTTTGATGTGCTCATTGGAAGAATTTCTTCCATGCAACGCCAATAGAGCAAAAAGGTGAGAGAGGTCCAGCCACCTGTTGCAGCGACAATTTCGGGTGGTACGCCAGCAAGGAGAAGTTCAACAGCACCCCCGATGCGAAAGCTATGCCCGAGAACATGCGCAAGCATGGCAGATGACCAGATACCCATGCAGAAATTGAGAAATTCGTGTTTGAGAAGCATTTTTGATTGAGAGGAAGCAGTTGTATATGCGAAGAGGGGGGCTGACTCATCTGTGGATGAATTAACAGAGAGATGGTTTTTCAGAGCAGTGACTGGGCAAAGGATATCATTCCGTGCAGTAAGGATCACTGAGGCACCAAGTTCTTTGGTTGTCTTGGTCCAAGGAATGTGGAAGTTTGCAGAGGATGAACCGTCCCGCAATGTACGAAAGGTGATCCTGCAGAATATAAGAAGAGTAGAAAGGAGAGAAGGAAGGTAGCGCACATGACAGAGCGAAGAACATGATATTTTCCATCAAAGGCAGCAGCGGTAGTAACAGATAGCTCGCCCAGTCGTCGACAGCCAAAAAATGTACAGAGAGCAAGGGCCCAAACTGCAGCATGAAAGGGAGTGGAGAGATTGAGAACATGGTGGAGCGCCAGCAGGTGTTCAATGGACACAGGTGCATGGAGAGGGCGTTTGTGCATTGAACCCTCTTTGTTCGCAGACACCCGGGCCAGCTGAACCCATTCATCGTCACCAAACCAAGGGGCATGGTTGATGACATGCCATGCACGAATGCCAGAGAGCCAAGAACGTATGGTGTTCCCAGCCTGCCTACCCTTATGCTCACCAATAAAGGCACAAAGGAGAGGGTAAGAGGCAGGCATCCGCTCTTCTTCGTCTATGTTCCATCTGTCACAAAATTGGGTGAAGCGGAGGGTGCCAGCAGCATATGTGGTTTTTGTGTTAGGTGCATAAGCACCACGGATTGACATTAGAGCACTATTAACGAGATGGGAACTTGGAAGGGAGGTAGCCAGGTGATGTCGGTGATGAGCAGCGTGAGGCGTGTCCCAGGTAAATAGGCGATCAGCAGCAGCAACATGGGGGCGTAGAACACTCTGAGAGATCTGCCGCCCAGCATGAGGTTTCCGGGGTGTGATAGACCGAGATGATAGAGGTGAGAGGTGGTCAAGAGGAGTAAGCGAAGTAGATTGAGTAGGAAGAGTAGTTGGGAGGGGAGGAGGAGCAGTTAGCAAGGGCGGAGCAGTATACGATGTGGAAGGAACAGGCGTGGATGAGACTGTGGGTGGGAGTGCAGTAGAACGAGACTTGAAAGGGAAGAGAGTGTGACGATGTGTGGGGCACAGAGGAACAGAGACTGAACCACCCACAGTCGTCTCGACGACATGTGTCGCCGGCTTAAAAGGATAATCTAAGCTAGGCATGAACAAAACAGGAAGATAGCTCATCAGGGAGCTGAAACGATGGGAAAATTTGCTTCCCAGCTGGTCCTGGTTCCCCGCGCGAGATAGGATCAGCTGGATTAGCTTGAGATTCAATATAAACAGTTTTGAAGGCAAGCAACGTTGCCATGAGGATAAGGTGGGTGTGGCAAACTGCAAGGTTAAGGTAGATGTTGCCACTACGGCCCTTGTCAAGAGCACCAATAGTGCCCTGATTATTGGAATGGACAAGAAGATGAGTGTCATGAAGGCCCTTTGATTCAAGGAAAAGAGCTAGAAGCTCAATGGCGACAGTCTCAAGCCAGCAGATGTCACGACCGACAATCTTCCAAGAAGGCGATAGCTGGAAGGCAGCCCATTCACCACTGATGATGATACCAATACCCCATGACGTCGAAGCATCAACATACAAGCCAAGGTCTGATAAAGGACCAAGAGGGTGAAGAGATCGGTGTACCCCTGGCAAAGTGAGCTTGACCAGCCACCAGTTCAGGTCAGTGATCAGGGAATGTGGAGGATATTTCGTCAGGAATTCGTCACCATGGAAGGTGGAGGCAAAGTTAGAGAGAGAAGGCAGATGGGAGCGACCATCGAGGTAGACAAAAGCAATGTGACAAAGAGACCCATGGATCTTTTCAACATCACGCAGATGGCAAGGTCGGCCATCAAAGTCGACAAGGAACTGGAGAACACGTTGATGAAATTTATTCCTTTTTCCCTCCGGCAAGCTGACGCGCTTCCAAGGGATGTCCCAGAGGAAACCGATAAAGGTGGTGACGAAGGAAAAACGTTCATCACCCTTCTCGTCATGCCAAGGCACTCCCAATGAAGAAATGCGGCGAAGCATCTCATCGCGATCGTAGTCATAACGAAATTCGCCGTCAAGGAAAGGGCCCGAAGGTGAAGGAAACCGGAAGGCTTTCAAATCATCTTCATACTTCGGCACTGGAAAGACTCCTTCAGCCCTCCAGATATCGATGACGGCATTTGCGATCATCCCAGCATTACTGCTGGCACATGCGGCTCCGAAAGGGTGAGCATGGTTGATGAAAAAATCATCAGACATGCCTTGAACGACAAGCCAAGGTTTATGAGGTGGGAGAACAGGGCATGTGTGATGGAATTTCTTGATGTCGAGAGTGCATGCCTGCGTTCCAGGAGGCGCATGAGAAATCTGTATAAGAGTAAGGGATATAAGTAAAATGCGCAGGAAGATAATAGATTGGACAAGAACATAGACATGAGATGTGGGAGAGAGGTGCAGTGGATGCCCATAATATGTGTGAGGGCATAATACACTCAACATGTAGAAAGGGAAGCATCATTTTTACACGTCAGAAGGGTCATCACACTCGACGTGTGGAAGAGAAGTCATCACGCTCAATGCGTGGAAGAGAAGTCATCGTGCTCGATGCACGGAAGATAATCATCGTGCTTGACACACGGAAGATAATCATTGTGCCAGCGGCACGGAAGATAATATCATCATGCCAATGGCACGGAACAGGAGGATGATCAAGGGATGTAGGTAAGAATACCCAAAGAGCGACTGGATGCAAGCCAGCACTAATAAAGAAGGCATCTCCACGCACAAAATGCAAAGGAGACGCGAAAAGGAAAGGACGGAAAGAGGGGAAAAGGAACAGAAGAAAGAGTTACTCACAATCTCAGCCACTTTCAATGCGGTGTCGAAACACATAGGGAAGTCGTCCTTGTGAATATAGGAGTTGACGGATGCATGAAGCTTTGAGGCCTTGGACAGGTGTTGGCACACCCTCAGCTTATCGGGTACACCTGGTTCTTGTGGCTGAACAGAGACGAGGAGAGAGGAGGATTGAAAGGGGCCGCGCAGAATCCTCTCAGTGACTTCCTGAGAAAAAGGGCCTGAGAGCCTGCCCGACTTGACTTCTTTGGTGAGATAATCAGAAATGGTGTCGGGATAGGCGATGATGGAAGGATTGTTGGGCATAACAACGGTCTGGGAAAGGGAAGGCATATGGCCAATAGGGAAGCCGAAGTGCAAATTGAAGGGAAGGAGGGGATAGCTTTCGAAAAGGCTGTGTTTGCACAATAAGAAGTCGAAAGCGCCTGGGTTGTATGAATGCAAGATCTTGTCAAATAGAGCAGAGTCCTCCGCAGAGGTAGAGGACAGAGGGGGGCGAGAAATAATCGAAGGAGAGAAATCGGAGTAGGAAAGATGAAGGGAAAGGGAAGCCTGAAGGAATGCATCAGTTTGAGGGTCGGGGACGGCAGATCCATGAGAAGGTGTGGTGGCGCTTGCTCCCACAGAAGGAGCAGAGGTGGGCGCGTTCGTCCTTGTGAGAGCATGGGTGTCCGCACTTGCCTCTGAGATTCCAACTGATGCAGATAACCTTGTTGTCAGGGCTGAGGAGGTTGTGGTCACTGTATTTGGACCATATGGCTTTCCCGTCACTTTTAAACTTGACGACGATGGTGGTGTCCGCGTGATGGGTCGCGTCGTGGCCTTGCTCAGCACAGATAAGGCAGTCGGGCGTCGAGGAGGAAGACCTGCCGCTGCCTGTTGAAAAGGGCTGGGAGGGACGTGACTGAGAGGGGCGAAAGGCGAGTCGTGGTGTGAGCTTCCCAGTGAAAGGAGCTTTTGTGGGTTCAGGACCCATCATCCCACAAATGTCAACCATCATCTCGCGCTGCTTCTCGGAAAGCTTGTAGGCCTGGTAGTAACGTGCAGCGTCATATTCTCCGTATTTAGCCCAATGTTCCTGTCGGAACTTCAGCTCATCAGGTTTCCAGGCATCATAAAGGTCATCTTTAGTGTCCTGAGATGTGTAAAAGCAAAAATGATCGTTATACCAGTTACTGTGAGCATCGGCTGTGCCTTCCTCATCGCGTTCCTTTTGGAAGAGATACATGTTGCCAGCAGCCTCCGTCCATTGGCTACAAGACAAGGAGAGCTCCTTGCCAAAATGCGTAGAAAGCTTCTCGACATCAAGAATAACGGTGCCCCTTGTCTCACCAGGGTTTGGATTGGTCTTTGTCGTCGGCAAAGTAGACGCTTCAACATTCAAGATATTCAAATTCTTATTAAGGAAAAAAGGCAGTGGAACAGCAATGCAAAGCTCAGTGTCAAAGAGGCTCTGTGGAAAGGTGGCCTGCCAGGGAACTCCCACAACCCAAGGTACCATCTTTTTTCCATTCATGCAACGACGCTTTGCAATTCTAGCCTCCTCAGCAGAAAGTTTCCCGTCGTCAGCAGTTTTCCTTTTTGATTTTTGTTTGTCTTTAATTTCTTCATCGGCGATCCATTTTGCAAGTTTAGCATAGATTAAGTTCGGAAAGGAAGCAGCAAAGGAAGGAATGCGGAAGTGATGCAAGTCGGCGTCATCCAAAGAAACCAAAGAAGCTTCATCAGAGCCAGGCTCGGTATGGACAGCGGGATCAGAAATGTGGTCGAAGGTCTTCCGAGACCTTGCAGCATTTTTGTCCTCGATCTCCTTGTTCATTTGGAGGATAGATACCAAGGGAAGATTTTTTAACATTTGAATGATAGCTGGGGAGGTGTGAGTACGAGGAACTCGAGAGGGAGCGGCGAGGGAATCAGGGACAGGTGTGGCAGCCGTCTGAGAGACAGGTGTAGCAGGCATTTGAGAGACAGGGGTAGCAGCAGTCTGGGAGCTTTCAGCACTAACGGCAGCTTGAGAGTTTTGAGGGCTGTCAGTCATTGTGAGGTTGAAAAACAAGCGTTGAAAAATTCGAAAATTTTTACAGAAATTGAGGGCTCTTTTTGCCACGTCAGAACGATGAACTGAGGACAAGGAGAGTGCAGTCTCCTTGTCTAGGAATCGGAGACATGCACAGGTGTTTGTACTTATGAGTACAAACGCAAGATTTCGTTCTGACGCGTTACCGTTATCTTATCCGATAATGAGCTTGCACTCATTCCTCGTGCTTGCTCATCGCGGAATTTGAGATAAAGTGGTGAGATCATCAGGAAAAAAAGTGGTTGCGACATAGCACAACATAGTTCTGATAGCTATGGTAGCACTTTTGCAACCCCCCCTTTATATAGCACCCCATAGCATCCCTGTCCGTTTATATAATACTACAATTACATATATAGCCTCACCTGCTCATGACATATCCCTCCATAGTTTCATAGTACAAAAGTCATGTTTTTATACATAGACAGATATAGACAGTATTGAACAACGTAGCACAGGTAGAAGCCAATACATATATATTTCCCCTCCTGTTGATTTACAAACGCCGTCTATAAAAGTAGGTAATACTAATCGACAAGCATCATCTGTCTCCGATATCTCCTCATACACCTGTACAGCAGCTGCAACACAGAGACAGGGATGGCAGGGATGTTCTTGAGACAATACTGTGGTCACGGCTATAATCCGCAAAACCCGCGAGGAGAGAAAGGCAGTGTGAGTACGGCGAACGCGGACAAGGGAGGATGAAAGCATCTACACATGCTTGAGGGTAGGCACTGCCTGGAGATGAGGAAAAAGGGGGTGTGAGTATGAACATGGATGAAGACGGACGAAAGGACGTACAAACTGGAAACGAAGAGAAAAAGGGGGTGGGTGTGAGTACGGTGAACATGGATGAGGAGGATGAAAGCACGAACGGAATAGAGCTGAGCAAACAAAGGGGGCTGTGAGTACGAAGAAAGAATGTGTCTGAAGGACGAAAGTGCGCACTGACAGGAGATGAAGACGACAAAAAGATGACGAAAATTGGACGAACGCACAAAATTTCTAGAAACAAGGAGGGGAAGGGGGTGTGAGTACGACAAACATCGAAAGAACGCAAGCGTGGGGAAAGGGATGGGGGGTGCTTACCTCGGGCCCCTGTGAACCTTTCCCTCCTTACTGTTGGCTATTGTGATGTATGGTGAGTGGGAGGAAGCAGCAAGAGGGGAACCTCTGTGGAAAAGATGGGGGAGAAAAGACTCGAAGGGGGAAAAAACTCGAACATAGAGGGTACTAAGGGAGAGAGAAGATTCACAAAGAATGAGAAGAGGCAGAAAGAAGGTTTGAAGAGCCTTGAAGAGAGGGGTAGAAGACCAGAAGAGAGAGAATCGCAGAGGGACAGAAGCTGCAGGCTCGAAGAAAGAAAGAGAGGAGGGAGAAGATCGATGTGGTGGGAAGGAAGAACGTCATGCCAAAAAAAATTCAACATGGTCACATGGTGTCGGAGTTTCAACAGACTTCAAGGAAACATTTGACACTGCGCACATCTACTTCCTCACCGGAACCTCTCAGTGTTCCCGGTTCTTTGCAAGATTTCAACAAAGTTGAAGTGCTGGATACGATGGTGGGGATCGTGATTCTCTTCGCAGGTGTCGGAAACGATATCAGTGCGCAATGCCTCCTTCCCCTCTTTCTCACCACAACTAACCCTAGCCTCTTGCAGTCGGTTGGATGCTGCTAGCACTCAGCGTAGCATTAGTGAACGCCGGGTCGGGTCTCACAGCCCTACATCCTCTTGCGGCAAATTTGCAGGCTGCGGCATCGCAACGAGGTACTTTGCAGGTTTCAACTGGTGCGAATCCAGTACCGTCCTGACCTCCCTCCTTACCTTTCTTAGGCTCACCCACTAGCTTCGTTGAACTTCCTTGTGGCATATGCGTACGACCCCTCAACTGACGACGACATCGAGGATGACACACACGACATAAAGGAAAGCAGGGGTACCAGCAGTGTTTGACACGGCCCTTGTTGGAGAGGATATCAAGGAGTACCAAGCGCTGGGTGGTACCGCAGGTATGTTCAGCTCAATCCGTCGTTCGTACTTCAATAACTTACGTTCTGTTTCAGGCCTTCACGCTGCCCAAGTCCACACAATCTTCTTCCTTCCTGAACAATTCGGCTCCTATCCCCAGCCCCTCACTTATGTCAAATGGTTCACACCTTTGGGCCTGAACCTCGTATTGGCATGCACATCGTCAAGCGGTCAACTTGTCACTCTCGCCGAAACGCTGCAATTGTCCCTGTTGATCGACTGGTCCGGGGATGTCACCTACTGGGCAAGTGTGGTGCGAAGATTGACCAAAGTTGGACAACTGACAACGTCCTAGACCCTGCGACCCGGTTCTATTTCAATCCTTACAGAGACGTAGATACTTTTTCCGTCATTAAATGTCCTGTCACATTGATTCAGAAGCTTCAAGGCATAAGTAGATTGATTGACTACGAAAACCTAATAAATAAGTACACTGTCTACAAGAGCCTGGTAGCACTGATAACCACTGTAGTGCATGGCAGCAGCTACAGAGCCGATCATAGATGTGATGGCACCTCTGTCAGCCCTATTGCAAAATGTGGCGGACCGACGGTCTACAGACAACAATCAGCACGATGATGAAATCTGCCCAGCTATTGATGACTATGCCAGGTACGGTCTGCTACTGATCTAACTGGCGATCTACCGGCTAAAACTTTTTTTCCTGATGATTGGAGGTGGCTGAAAGACATAAGAGCGGTATGATTCTTAGCAGAGCCTGGCATGCGCTAGTAGGCAGTGGTGGAGAAAATCAGAATTAAAGAGCAAATATTACAGCAGATAAGCACCTGCCACTTACATTCATAGACAACTAGCAGACAAATTCAATCAATGTTAAGTCAGCAAAGATTTGAAAATAGAATAGACTCACAGCCCTTTCGACCAGCGGAATTCACCGCCATGTATCCACTATAGGGATCAGCTACAAAAAAGCATGAGAATCATCTTTGTACTGCTTATGTGATGGTGAAGAAGATACTTACTTGACCCAGCGATGTAACCTGTCGTCTTGACCCCGTCTGTATACATAATTTCGTTTGCCTCGAAGGGGAGCCAGTCTGATTGAACCCTTGGATCTGGATCTGGAAGAAGCATAAGAGCACCAGTGTTTTCAATAAACCATAACTTTACTCACTCCATGCCACCGGGCCCTTGAGCGGTTTGTTGAAAGTTGGGTCACGCACTGCCTGACCCCGAACGTTCTTCTGCTTTCTCTCGGCCTTCTCCTGGCTACAAACAAGAGTTATAGGCTCATCTTCAATGTGTCCCGGAAAGACCTGTGCTTGGAAAGATATGTGGTCATTATCATTCATCGGCACCTCACCGTCCATATCCCCAAACAGTTGAATCTTGCGACCAGTGATGCCTTCAGCTTTTACAATCTGCGACCTCAGGGAGGACACCGTTTGAGGTGGCGCGATAGAGAGCGTGTCAACCCGACCCAAGGAAGAGTCGTCCGAGTCAAAGGATGTTTTGGAAGTCATTGCTCCTTCTTCCTCATATAGCCGGTAGTAAACTGATTGATAATAATGAGTAACGCGGGTGCGCACAATACATATGAAATTCCCATTCGCACCATAACGAGGCTCAGGCGTCACAGCTTCAGGGAGACCCATTGATTGCGCCGTGCTCGCTGACCGCTTTTCAGCATCTTCCGCTTCAATTACTAAAACCATGGGGTCATCCTCAGATATCCCCGGTCCAAAAGGCTCCTTGAGCACCATTCGAAAGGAATCCGTAACAGCGGTCTGACTTGAAATCGATTCGAAAAATGTGGAATTCGTAGCTCCTGAAAATCCCTCGATTTTGCAGAGATGCTTTTTGATGGACAAAGCGGCACATGGGGGAGCGACAAGTTTCAAAAGAGTGCGACTGATGAATAGGGTGTTTGCGTAGATTGGGTTGTTTGTTGCAATTGAACTGTCTTTGGTGAATAAGCAATAGTATACTGATTGAGCAGAGAATTTCTATGAGAATCAGAACAACATTACACAGAGGACGACACAACTGTAACGAGGACCGCTCGTGTCAGGACTTTCATTCTGTGTAATGCATTAGTGCTGAGTTCTCTGACGAGAACGAGCCTGTGCAAGTACTTACCACTCCACGCCCATCTGATGAGCCTTGCCCAGATGAAGACGCGGATCTTCCGTCGGATCCAGCTGCGGTTGCGGCCATTTGGAGAGCTATCTTCAACGGTGCTAGGTGGTGAGCGGAAGAGTTTGATTGGCAATGGCAGCGGGCATTTAATTACTAGGCACATCTATATATGTCCCGTGCTGTGCAAACATGATTAGATCAGGAGGACTTGCCCAATCAACAATCGCCTGAAGATCAAAAACTCTTCGATATTGCTCACCATGCTTAAGTACCATGTACTTATCGGAGGGGGACAATAGCCGGTTCCAAAGTCTGGAGAGGTCTTCACGGCTAGATGTCGGGCCAAACTCCAAACGGACAAGTCTTGATGCGTCAAGCTTCAAGGCTGTGGAGATATCAAGGGGGTGGCGGAACGTGGAATTTGGATATACAGTCGCAAAAGAAATTAAGGCCCAAGTCTTCAACCCCCCCCCCCCCCCCCCTCCCTTTACCCCCCAAATCTGGTATGTTCTTCTCACCCTCCTATGTTTTTCTTAGAAGGAACCATCGGCTATTGGCAGCCGTCACCTCCGAACGTCCTTCACCAATGACAGTGACGACCTTCCGTGGTTCTGGGCCACGTTCATCGAACTCGTCGACTGGCCTGGCGCCATGCCAACCACCTATGCGCCTGACATCAATTCCATCGCCTGCAGGGTGTCGCGCCCAGGAAACCTCTGTAAACGCCACACACGTCAGGATGTGCGCAAGGCCGAGCAGCAGTATACGCGGCTCATCAAGACACTCTCGTACGCTGGCCTCAAGGCTGTTGGCCGACGAGGAGCAGCGCTTGATCATCTCCTCATCTTTGAGGGCAGGATATACATTTATGCAAAGTACACTGTTTGTTTTGTTTCGCTGTAGAAGCTAGTATTCCTAATTCTATCCATGTTTTTCTGTCTGACTTTGAGATTTTATCAAAAATTACTGACCGAATATGTGTGCAACTTACAAATCAAGCTTCAAGGGTGCTCTGGTAGTGTTGCAGACCATTTGAATGTTTTTATCAGAGAAGGTCACAAAAGAATTTACAGCTGATTCCGAAAAGGTTGTCACTACGCAATTTTTTGCAATGCATCAGCAATATAATATATGAGTGATATATTAGCTGAGTAATCAGGGATAGGGCTAAATCGGTGATTTAAGATTTCATGATCGACGACTACATAAACACGATTAACTGGCTTCTTGACTGGCTCATCCATACGGATGACTATGTAACTACCAGAAACATTTTTTTGGGAGAGCCTTGAACTTCTTTATCATTGTAATGTAGGCTAAACAGGAATACAAGGACAAGAACAGAGTTAGCGGGCTTGACCCAGTGCCACTCCACGCTGTCGACGAAAAGAAAAGCCGGTTCTTTCTCGAGAATGTCAGCAATAACCTCCAGAAAAGCCTCCCACTCCATCCCAAAATCAGTCATCCCAGCACCGAGACCATGGGGGTCCACCTTGTCCGCAGACTTCTTAGTGCGACCAGTGCCGGCAGGCTTTCGAGTTGAATTTACTGGCAAAAAACCCATAATCTCGTGCTGGGCAGGCGAGGTTTCAGTGGTGTTGGCCTCGACTGGAGCAAGAGGTTGAGAAGGGAGAGGAGGGCGAGGAGTTGATGTACGTGTTGTTGGCGCCGCAATGCAACGTGTTGCTGTAGTTCGAGCCTGCTTTGGTTGAGGTGTTGGTTGGGGGGAAGGCCAATTGGTGCTGTTTGGATGGGTGTACGTTTCCGAGAGGAAAGAACGATGGGTATCTAAGTGTGTGCGTGTGACCGAACGATGGGTGTGTCAAAAGTAGTCGGTGCTTCGGATAATGGGCATCTGGGGAGGGATGGTGTCGAAGGAACGGTGTCTTTTCCAAAAGTAGTGGGCTGCAATTGGGTGGTTTGGGAATCTTTGAGCGCTATAATGGTTGGGGAGAAGAATGCGACGCACCAAAAATTTGGACTTCCAGATCACTTAGGCTCCACAAAGTGACAAACCCCACGACGTCCCTGAGTTGGTGAAAAACAAAAAGGTGGTGGTGGTGAAGCATGGTTATTCACAGGATAAGGACTCTGGGGAATGCAAGGAAATCTAGGATAAAAACGGTCGAGGAAAGGGGACGGATAACGGACAGTAATCAATACAGATAAACGCCTGGGATACTTACAGATCAGGCTAACCCTGGCATGGACCTGATTACTCAGCTAATATATCACTCATATATTATATTGCTGATGCATTGCAAAAAATTGCGTAGTGACAACCTTTTTGGAATCAGCTGTAAGGCCTCTGGCAGATGCCCCTAGACTCGTTGCCACCATCAGCAAAAGTTCACGTTCCATGCTAGGCCATAAATGCCCATGAGAGGCACCAATAGGCCATGAAACACCTATGGTTACCACATGACGCCTCTAATTAGGAGGGGTCAGTGATTGCCTGACCCCCTCTAAGAAGAGGGCTTATATCAATATTCCCATCAGTTGAGTTAATTGTTGAATAACTAGCACCTTAAACAAGGGACGATCAGGCAGTTGAGTGAAGCCCTTGATGGATTCCGTGACAAAGTAATCATTTTTGCATCAGTTATGTAATTACAACAAACCAATGGGAAAATTTTTATTGTAACCGTATGTCTGCCAATTGTTCAAGGGGGCTGACAGAGAAAAAACAATTAATGTGCTTATTGTTTAAATTTTGCCCACAGCTGTGTTACCTAGGCAAAGCTTTGCTAAAAATTAAAAAAATTCTTATTGCCGAAGAGACAGACTGAATTGTTCCTGAAATTCGTTACATTTACAAATTTTAATTCTTACCAGCCTTTCGTCCCATGGATGCATCTCAAGACACATTTTAAAAATAGTAACAACATTTTTTTTACATCTGGACATCACCTTTGCACAATAGGCAAACACGCCGTCAATATAAAAAATTTCCCATAAGTCTGTTTTAATTACATAAGAGGTGCAAAAATGATTAATTTGTCAAACAATCTGTCAAAGGCTTTGCTTAACTACCCGATCGTCCCTTGTTTAAGGTGTAGTGTGGGACTTCATCGATTTAGCCCTCCCTCGGTAAGTATTATCCAGTGTACCTTCCCGCCGTTCTCAGGCTCCCTAGTGGTCCGCATTGGGAAGGTCGTCCCATCAGCGGCACCACATGCGCCTTCCCATCACGCTCCGTTGCCAAATGCGGACACGGCGTTGGCGCGTGTGACTTTTTCCTTGCTCACTGTCTGTGATGATGAGCAGCTGTATTCCACTGTTCCCAGTCCATTCCCTCCACTTTTTCTTGCCTAAGCCCACACAATAAGCCTGTAGAGTAGTATTATATGGCTACCTGCATGTAAATAGGCTACAGAGTTGTGTAATCACCTACATAAATATGCATGCTCATCCCCAGTGCCCATAGCCAGCTACAGAGAGACTATGAGACCCAATGGGGAGCTTGGATATTCATTATTAGTATGTGTGAGGGAGGGTATATAACTACAGGGCTGTGGGATGGCCAGAAAATATCTATTCTGCAGGTGTAATATACCCCAGCTTCCTACCTCTACTCACCCACTCCCAAGGTACCTATATCTACATTAAACACATAGAGTCACCAGGATAGCTATTTAGAAGAATTATGGGTATCTATATTCGCTATTTTATGGGTGTGAAGGATACCATGGCCTGATATCTCCAAAAATCATCTCAGTTCCTGGGAGGCTATCAGGCCATTGTAAGTATATTTGAATTGGCTAAAGGGTAGTTGTACAAGCTATAAAGAGGTTCACTAGGTTTAAAAGCGAGCGCCTCCATGCTATGGTAGTATTTGAAGTGGGGGATGAGGAGGTATACCTGGGATCAGTGATCAAGCCATACCTCCATCAATAAAAATTATCTGAACATTATTGGGACATCTATGGGTGCTTTATGAGTCCCCTATATCGACTTACACAGACCATGTTGCCCACAGAGAAGGTGGTGAAATGTTATTCAGGTAGGGGGAAGGTGTCTACAAAAAACACGAAATCTCTCTCTTCTGAAAGGAATTCTCTACTTAAAATAAATCTGGGTACATAGATGGTGAGCTTAGTGTAGCTATTAAAACACATCCAACTTTCAGACAGATTGGTTGGCTGTAGGGTGAGCAATCAAATCCAAGAGGCTAATGTGTTGCTTGGAGATATGTAGCCAAACTTTGATCATAATCCTGCACTTTTGATGTACCTCCCTTGATATCCATTTCGTGCATATGGAGACATACATCTCCTCAATCTTCCAAATTTTTTGGTATTCCTTCTATAGCTACATTAGCTCACCATCTATGTACCCAGATTTATTTTAAGTAGAGAATTCCTTTCAGAAGAGAGAGATTTCGTGTTTTTTGTAGACACCTTCCCCCTACCTGAATAACATTTCACCACCTTCTCTGTGGGCAACATGGTCTGTGTAAGTCGATATAGGGGACTCATAAAGCACCCATAGATGTCCCAATAATGTTCAGATAATTTTTATTGATGGAGGTATGGCTTGATCACTGATCCCAGGTATACCTCCTCATCCCCCACTTCAAATACTACCATAGCATGGAGGCGCTCGCTTTTAAACCTAGTGAACCTCTTTATAGTTTGTACAACTACCCTTTAGCCAATTCAAATATACTTACAATGGCCTGATAGCCTCCCAGGAACTGAGATGATTTTTGGAGATATCAGGCCATGGTATCCTTCACACCCATAAAATAGCGAATATAGATACCCATAATTCTTCTAAATAGCTATCCTGGTGACTCTATGTGTTTAATGTAGATATAGGTACCTTGGGAGTGGGTGAGTAGAGGTAGGAAGCTGGGGTATATTACACCTGCAGAATAGATATTTTCTGGCCATCCCACAGCCCTGTAGTTATATACCCTCCCTCACACATACTAATAATGAATATCCAAGCTCCACATTGGGTCTCATAGTCTCTCTGTAGCTGGCTATGGGCACTGGGGATGAGCATGCATATTTATGTAGGTGATTACACAACTCTGTAGCCTATTTACATGCAGGTAGCCATATAATACTACTCTACAGGCTTATTGTGTGGGCTTAGGCAAGAAAAAGTGGAGGGAATGGACTGGGAACAGTGGAATACAGCTGCTCATCATCACAGACAGTGAGCAAGGAAAAAGTCACACGCGCCAACGCCGTGTCCGCATTTGGCAACGGAGCGTGATGGGAAGGCGCATGTGGTGCCGCTGATGGGACGACCTTCCCAATGCGGACCACTAGGGAGCCTGAGAACGGCGGGAAGGTACACCGGATAATACTTACCGAGGGAGGGCTAAATCGATGAAGTCCCACACTAGTTATTCAACAATTAACTCAACTGATGGGAATATCGATATAAGCCCTCTCCTTAGAGGGGGTCAGGCAATCACTGACCCCTCCTAATTAGAGGCATCATGTGGTAACCGTAGGTGCCATGAAAGGTTAGCCCCCCTTCCATGGCCAAGGTTGGAACCTCGGCTTACATCCCAGGTGATAGGCCTTGCATGGGATCGGTCTCTTGCATGGCTATTCGGGATCCCAACACCATGCAAGGCCATACTAGGACATCCTAGCCAGCCTTTTCCATACTATGTTATGCTAGATCTCAAATTCTTATCCTACATTCCGACCACTTCATATGAAATATGGGCAAAATGAATCATATAATTCCTGTAGTATCTAATACAAAGTTTAAAAAAACACGAGAATGGTAGCAAAAGCACGGGGCAGTCAAGACGAGACCGGAATGATGGAGAACAAGAAAATTGTGTACCTGAATGGGAACACCGGAGATAGGGGGAAGTAAGTGACACGCGAAAGAAAAAAAGCGGCTAAATAGTTGATCAGTGTAGAGTTCTCTTTGAGAACGAAGGAAAAGACCTTTATTTAGTTGACGGCGAGAGTTCTCGACCTCTTCGATGTTGTGCTGCTCATAGAGAAGTGAACGGTCGTCATCGCCGTCTGAGACCCCTTGCTCCCTATGTCTGATGAGGGACGTTACTCAACATGCGATGTAATCGTCTTCCTTGGAACCCGCCTGGATGTGTGTCTGTAGGAGCCGAAGCGAGAGGATCTCGATGATGACGGCTGACATCCCTGCTGAATGGGTTGGCGGGGAGTCAACTTGTTCATCATCATTGGTGGTGGCGTGTGAGGAATTGCGCTGATGGCTGCAGCCGCAAGGAGCTTGTGTGTAGCCAAGGTGACTTTGGCTGCGATGGCATGGATGGTGGCGAGAACTGGGAGAGCATATCCCCGGTGTGCGTGAATTGAGTCCAATGGGACAATACTCTGCTAACAATGTGTTTGTTAGCAAACTAGCACCTAGAGAGTCAGAAGCGTGACGTGCCGTACAGACCCACAGTCTCCCAGAAAATACCACAATGTTTTGACGGGTTTGACCAAAAATCCGCACCATCATCGGCCTGGGCATCGGGGAAAACACCAAGCATTCACTTACTGTCAGAATTGTAAGATACATCACATATATGCGCATGTATGCGATGAAAAACACTTACTTGGCAAGAGAACCCGTAGCAAAGCATCGGCAAAAATGGTAGTCGATTGAATACCTGCGTTGGAAAGTCAAATCTGTAAGATACGTAGCATATATGCTCAGATAATTGATGAAAAGCACTCACTCGCTCAGAGAATCTGCGCCCATGATGTCTCCTTCTTGACACCATACTATACAAGCGAGTCGCTCAACTCAATGCGGTGTCGCTGAGCGGGGTACAGCACAGCCAGGAGTTGTAGCGTCGAGCCACCGTCGTCGTCGTCGCCGGGGGAGAAGGACAGAGTAGGAGCAGGGGGGCGGGGAATGGGAATGGGGAGGAGGTGGTGGTCAAGAACAGAGAGCAAAGGTCCAATGAAACGCGTGATTAGTGTCATGTGATTAATTAGATCGAAGTCCGACCAAAGTCCGACATACCTCCGGTCCTCCATCGCTTTACTTCACATCACTCTACTTTGACTGCACCCCCCCCGTCCTACATTTGTCACAAGCCACCCTGCTGAGACACAGGACGACCACGGAACAACAACGTGAAACGACAACGACGCGGTGAGGAGGACGCGAGGAGGACACGGTAAGCTCACCTCACCCCCCCCAATCATCTCCTTAACACGGAATCCAGGTGCCACATCGCCGACAGCGACATGTCAACCAAACGACGATGAACGAGTTGTGTATTTTAGGACATCAAGGTAAGTACCCCTGTCCCATGTTCATCCCAATCCACCTCACTGAGACTTAGGACAGCGTCGGAACGATGATGTGGGACAATAAGGACAAGGGACAATGACAACGCGACGAGGAAAACACAGGACGAGGAGAACGTGACAAGGACACGGGATGGCCACGAACCGACGGCGAGGGAACGTTATAATCCAGGTGAGTAGCAACATGATTCCCTCCCTCTCCTTTTTTCATACTTCCAGAAGCAGGGGCGACGGGCAGTGACGATGCATTTTGTCGTCATTGTCCACATTCAACTTCCGGGTGAATATCACGACTCCCCTCCCCATCTCCTACCGACGGCGACGTGGCGACCAACAACGGATGAACAACAACGACTACGGACAATGCGCCAACGACAACGATGAACGACGACTACAACAATGGGTTTAGTAGTTATAGTAGCTGTTAGTATGTTTCTCCATAACTTTTATAATGTTAAGTGCCGTAGGCACGGTCCCAACGCTCGGTCAATATGATTTGACAACGAAACAAAATGGTCAACCAATGTAGCTGAATCCTATCCTAGTACAGGCATGCTAGGCTATGCTAGGCTAGTGATATGCTACCAACTGACATAAATGAATGATAATACCCTGTTAGATACCACACTAGGTTGTACTAGCCTTCTGCTCTCCATACTAGGCTTCACTAGGTTTTCAAGGCCCATCCTAGGGATACCTAGCCTGTTAAGCCCCATCCAAAGCCACACAAGGGACACACTAGGTTAGTACAGCCATACAATATATACTAGGCCTGACATGGAACTTGAACTTTTGCTGATGACTCTCCTTGGGTGTGAAAAAGTGGGGAAAAAATGAGTGTGGATAGAATTAGCACCCATCCGAAACTTGGTCGGCGGTTGGCAGAAGATCGATATGGGGTTGGAAATCATAGACATTCCGTCGAACCTGACGTGGTGGCAATACCGAAAGAGGGATGGAACCATAAGGAATGTCGAAAAGTGGCAGTAGAGTGGCAGTCGTTCCGTTATTGAAATGATTCTTTGCGGCTTGTCGCTGCTCGTTCACGCGAAAGGCAATGTTGATGTTGTCCCAAATGACCATACACACCTTCTCGCGGACCAAGGACCAGATGCACTGTAGCCGTTCTTTCCCCATGAGTTTGATCTTGTCCATCGCGGATGAGTACGAGAGAGAGAAGCCAGCGTGATTGAGTACGTTGAAAAGCGAGCAAGACGCTCCACTTGCGAGGAGGTAAATGGCTGTTACAAGCTGAAATGTGCTTGCCTTTTCGTTCTTCATTTGGGCAATGATACACATAACGGTGCTAAGAACCTAAATAATGTCAGAACCAACTGAGACGAAGGAAGAAAAAAGTGCTTACAACATCCTTTTTCTTGCGTCGCTCGAGCGTCGCATCAGCGGAATACCCGCTCAGATCGCAAAGAAAAGAAAAAAAATTCAGCGCAGCGGTTCGAGCGTCAGTCAAGAGGTGGGCGAGGGAAAAGTCCTCGAGAGTGTTTGTGATGTTCCTGTCCCGGTTTGGCTGCAGTACACTGCCGAGTTGAACTCCTTCTTCGACGAGCAGGGTCTTCAACCTAGCAGCCATCCAAGCATCTGTTGCTGCAGGTTGACGCTGGTGAATGGACTCGATGATATGGATGCCGTGATGAGAAAGCATTTGGGTGACCTGAGATGAAAGCTGTCGGTCGTTGGTGGCCAGGAGTTCAGATAGATACGCGTAGAGCATCGGATAGCCTGCTGCAGTCCGAGCATGTTCCATCTGCCTCAACCGCTCAGTTGTCTGCCTCTCCTTCTCTTCTTCAGCCTCCCTCAACCTAAGCTCCTCCTCTTGAGCCCTTTCCTTTTGTTTTTCGATCCAAGATTGACGTGCTTCATTGAGTTGGGCAGGTGTAACATCCTTGAGAACCTGCCGCCGCACTCGTTTGACAGTTGATGTTGGTGGTGTAGTGTATGGAATGAAGGTGCTGGCAGGTGGGGAATTTTCATCGGGAACAGATCTTTTTCGAGGAGTAGACATTACGGAAAGGTTAGAGGTGGTAAATTCATGTATATTCGCGTAGATAATCGTCGAAATGAGGCCTACGCGTCGAGATCACGTTGTCCCAAAACGGATAATCGGACTTCGAAATTCCCGTGTACTCCTTCACGGTTAAGTTGTACCAGCCGTTCTGGTGCAAGGGGGTGGCGGAACGTGGATCCCGGATATAGGGTTGGGGGGGGGGGCATCCGCCAGAGGCCTTAAAATTTTTTGTGACCTTCTAATAAAAAACATTCAAATGGTCTGGAACACTACCAGAGCACCCTTGAAGCTTAATTTAGTAAGTTGCACACATATTCGGTCAGTAATTTTTGATAGAATCTCAAAGTCAGATGGAAAAACATGGATAGAATTGAGAATAGCTTCTACAGCGAAACAAAACAAACTGTCTACTTTGCATAAATGTATATACTGCCCAAAAAGACGAGGAGATGACCAAGCGCTTCTCCTCGTCGGCCAACAGCCTTGAGGCCAGTGTATGTGAGAGTCTTGATGAGCCGCATGTACTACTGCTCAGCCTTGTGCACGTCCTGACGTGTGTGGTGTTTACAGATGTTTCCTGGGTGCGACACTCTGAAGGCGATGGAATCGATGTCGGGCGCATAGGTAGTTGGCATGGCGATGGGCCAGTCGACGACTTTGATGAACGTGGAGAACCACAGAAGGTTGTCGTTGTCATTGGTGAAGGACGTTCGGAGGTGACGGCTGCCAATAGCCAATGGTTCCTTCTAAGAAAAACATAGGAGGGTGGGAAGAACATACTGGATTTGGGGGGTAAAGGGAGGGGGGGGTTGAAGACTAGGGCCTTAATTTCTTTTGCGACTGTATATCCAAATTCCACGTTCCGCCACCCCCTTGTTCTGGTGGCTAATTCCATCCCACACATCACATATACATTTTTCCGCCACCAGAACGGTTGGTCTCGAGCCTAGGATGCGCCCCCCCCCAACCCTATATCCGGGATCCACGTTCTGCCACCCCCTTGGGAGATATACGGTGGTGTGTCCTGGGAGGTCCTGGGTTCGAACCGTGATGAATGTTGCTTTTTGGAAGACATACAGGCCTGTTCCCAAAGTCCGGACAAGTTTTCGAAAAGCTGGCGAAGGCCAGGTGCAAATTGGACAGGTTTCGGCGGAATTGGGACGGATAAAAAACTGGAAAATGCTCGATTTTGGGAACCAGCCTCCAAGCGGACTTTTGGGGGTCCTATCTACCTGTCCCTCGATATTTCAGCCCGATATTGTCGGGTCTCATTCGAGAATCGAGGCGAATTTACGCAGCAGATAACATATTTGACCCGCGTCCACTGTAAGTCGAAGTTGGGCTGCTCATTCTCTATAAACACTATCTGTCCCAGAGACATCTCTTGTGAAACTGACCGCCATAAGTAGGTGCACATCTCACTGCTCCGAGTCTTCGAACTTGAGCTCGAACGTTTGAACGGTGACGGAGTCACTGACGAGTCTTCTGCGAAAGGTGGCGATATTGAATATGTCCAATGCATGGTGGTCCGTCTAACCAAAGGAAACCAGGTTGAGACTCATTTCCGAGGAACGACAGCCAGCCTGGATAAAAGTCCGGATTGGGTTGGGAAAGCTTGAAAGGTGGGAAGGATATTAACGCTTCCAAGACGTTTTGAAAAGCGTGGATCTGGCACCGGCTTTCCCTGCGCGTCCCCTCTTTTCCTCTTGGCTATGAATGATTGAACATGTCCTAGGTAAAATGGTGGATCAGAGGTAGGCTCGTCACCAGCCGTTATGGTCAGATACTGATTTGGGATCAGAATACTTACCATAACGGCTGGGAGGGATTGACCGTGATTGAACTGATGAACTTTTTTAAAGTCCAAGTGACCCAAAAAGGTAACCAATCCACGTGCACATGCCAATACCTAGTTGGGGCATGCATGCAAGACGCGTCAGTGAGGCATGTTGGAGGCGTGTCTCGTACGTAGAACAATGCGGAGTGAAGCTTTCAATAAAATATAATTCTAATATAAAGTCAAGCAATATAAAATTAGCGACCTCAGGCTGACGTTGGTGAATGTTGTCCAAGAGGGAACTGCCGTGCTGCACGAGCATGCAAGACACTTGTGAGGACCGGTGTTGATCCTTTGAAGAGGGATTTGAGGTAGGTGTGTAGGGTCGGGTAGCCGACACCCTCGATGAGCCTGAGGGCCGCGCTGAGGTGATCTTCTTCCTGCTTTTCCCACCGCTTCTTTTCCTGCTTCTCTGCTGCTTTCCTTTCCTCTTCTTTCCTATTCCCTGCTGCTGCTTCATCGTGACCTAACCCAAAGTTTTATATCTCTCCCGATGCGACTTTTCGTTGTTTTCTTCTTTTTGAAACAGGTGTGAATGCGTCGAGAAACTCGAAAGGTACTGTACTATTTCGACCAAGTGTTCATGTCACACGTCACATCGACAGAAAAACTATTTTTTTTAATTCGTCTTAAATCGAAAGAAAATTTTTCGGCCATCTCGGCGTGAAAAATTTCCAAAAATCGTGAACACTTGGTTGAAATAGTACAGTATTTGTGACGGTGTGTTGCTAAGAGGAAAGCCGAAAGTGTTGACAAAGCCGGAAGAGCGTTTTTGGAGGGGGCCCGGCATATGAGGAGGCGAGTTTTCGTTGGCGAAGATGTGTTTGCGCTGCGACATGATAGTTGAAGCTACACCCCCATTCCTATGTGATATTCACGAGATGTTGATGGCCGGTATTCACCGGTTCTCAAGGGCGGACCTCGATTTGATCGCAAAATGGCCGCAAATGGAGCTCAATCCAGGGCTATCTGCTGGATGGCATGTAGATATTTCAGTGATATCGGTTTTGAGAGTCACTACGACATCGCGCTCTGACAGTTCATATATATGTTGTGTGTTCAAATAGCACATAAGAGACATGGCCGTTGATTAGCGCAAAGTGGATGGATTGAAATGACTGTAGTCTGTAGTTATGTGTACATAGCCTCTATGTCTTCTCCTTGCTGCCCTGCTTTTTCTTTTCCCTCGTTGCCTTCGCCTTCGCTTTAGTTTCTGCCCGCTTGGCTGGTCCTGAGATCCGAAGCTGTGCGGCAAACTACTCGTGCTGAGCGCGGCGGTCAGCAAAATATGGGACAGGCTTTGTCAGCTCCCGAGGTAGGGTTTCACGGAGAAGGTTGGCGTTGTGAAGGGCGTGTGTGTTGATGAAGTAGCGGGCGTTGTCTGCGTGCTGAATTGTTTTCCGAGTCCGCTGCGTCATGTCTCGTCCTTGCCGTATGAGTAGCTCAACAGCCGTGCAGCCACAGCCCTGGCAATCATGCTGTGCATTGAATTTGAAGAGGATATCCTTCGAAATTTCATAGCGATAACGTCAGAGATGATGGTACAACAATCCGGCCAAAACTTACCTCTGGTGATGCAGAAACAGTGCCGCCGGATGGTGTCAGCACTGGCATGTTGAGATGAGGGTCATTTGCTCCCGAAATGTTGAATAATTCGACCAGAACGACCGTTCCAGCAGTGAGTTGCGGCAACATTTTGGGCGCTAAAATGTTGAGAATACATCCCATGTGAACTGCCGGCGCATCCTTCGGGCCCTTGCGTCGAAGGTTTAATGAATGGCAAGACTTGAGTTGCATGATTATCACTCACATCTTTGAGGAAAACCCAGGAGCCTATCATGCAGACGTCTTGAGCAATGCTGATGACGTGTTTACAGACAATCCAGGTTCCTTCCTTGTCCGTCTCGGCGGTCCAGGCAGCACCAAGTGCGTCCCTCCATGATTTCGGGTCTTGCGTGGTCTTGGACTTCAACTTGACGCTCCCTGTCAATTATAATAACCGTTCATCAACACATGAGACGTATATCGAGTGTACTGGAGAACGCACCTGCTTGAATGTTTGCTGTATTGACCCAGCCTAAACGACGCTGGAGCTCCTTGTTCCCAAGAAGAAAAGACCGGACCCGTGTCCCAGCTTGAGTGTAGTTCCCACAGCTATCCTTCCACCAACCGCCACTTACTTGATGTTTGAAGCGCTCCATGTCAGCGAGGGTGACAGCAATGTCATGACTTGGTGCCTGGTGGTTCGAAAGGACGCTGCAAAGGCGGAAGACGGCATTCCAACACTCAAAAACCTCCGTTGCAAAGAGAACAGCTGGTCCAAATCGGCGGATATCTTCTTTCAGGTGCGGCAGGACATGTAACTTGTACTTGTATTGGATGTGGGATGGGTCCACAACGGCCCATAAGTCGAGGACATTGTTTATAAGGACTTCAAGATCGGACTGAATTTGAGACGGCATCATTAGAAGAATAACATTATGGGTTGAATTACTTACCAGGTACGAATCCATGTCTTTGATTTCCGGAAACCAAGTCATAGCGCCGAGTTCACCGTTTGCCTTCCAGAGATTAAGTAGGTCTTTCGAGCATAAGTCGTCGTGCAGGTGGAAGACTCCGAGTTGTTGAAGGGCTTTGAAATGCTTCCCAATAAGTGAGTTCTTGTATTGTGCCATGTAATGGGCACGTAAGGGCGACAAGGTCAGACCATCAATTGAAGAAGACTGCAGCCGCGTCGCGAACAGCTCGTCTTTCTTCTTGTCCCAGACCTTGTTTGTTTGATACCAAATATATTTGTTGACTCCAAGTAACACTGTGTGAAGGATTTCACAAGGACTATCACGGTGAGGATTGATGCCTGGAAATAATAAACGGCAACTTCTTCTGCGAGAAGAAAAGTATTTGCACCTGGCAAACACAACAAGACGTTGTAATGATCACCTGGCCGGAGATCTTTGCGGCTAACTACAATGTTCATGATGTCAACGATTAGTTATGGAAGAGTTTAAGATTTCTTACGGTCATCTATTGGAATCTCTTCATACCGTTCAGCAGGCTGGGTAAAGACCCATTCATACAACTCTTTCTGAATGTCAGTTTTGATACCTGCCTTGATCGCTTCCCGTTCGGGGCCCTTGATCCTGCGGTCATCCAGACGAGCATCTCGAATTCCCGGTTTGTATAGATGATCTTGTTGCATCTCTCGTGCCTTGTCCACAAGCTGTTGAATCCAGTATATTGCTGTCCGATCCTTGACGCCGGTCTTCGTTTGTAGCGTATCAACAGCCTCCTGGGAACCAAGGCATGCAGTCCAGATTTGGTTCTTGATGCTTGTAATTGTCTCCTCCGGGGTGCACGGTGTTCCCGGCTAAGAGTTTACCGCGTAAGTATGAAAAAAGAGTACAAGAAGTTGAAACGGAGACGTACATGAAAGAGGGAATCATAACCTTCATTGGTTTCACGTACCTCATCAGGACCTCCTGACATGTCGGCTCGACACCAGTAATTCGCATTACTACCTGCATTGGAAGATGACTCCGCCTGCTGTGGGTTATCTGCAGGGAGTACGTGAGCACGTAATCGGAACAAGATCTCTTCTTTCAATGTGCAGTCGTACGCCGGATGCCATGAGTCACTCTTTCTGAAATAGAGTATCAGTTGGTGCCAATAGACCAAGTTGTAGTCAACATACATGTCTTCTGAAAGAGCATCAAACTGTTCGGATGATGAGGCATGCGGTGATGTTGAAACGAAACGGACAAAGAACTCCTGCGCCAGTTTCCAGTGAGGCAAATTGACATTTGCTACGTAAATGTTCATGTGCGCGTTGTATTGCTTGCTGCGATTACCGGACACATCATCTGCCCAAGGCATGATGCGTAGCACAAATACCGGTCGGCCAGCAGCAATTTCGCGGACGGGGTGCGGCAGTTGTACTACATTCAGGTGTGGATGGTTCAAATGCGCTGCAAGAACATGTCAATTTCGAAGCTGCATGCAGAGAGGATTAGAAGCTTACGAGGATGGAAGCTCACATGTGTATACTGTACCTGCAGGTCAAGTAAATTATATCTTAGTGTGTTCGCCTCAACGCGGAAGATCTGAGGATCGTGTAGGACAAAGAGCCCCACCTGCGACGACCGTGTATCTTAAGCACTGAGAACAAAATTCTAACGGCATCGCTTACCTCGTTCCGAGTAGCTTGGTATACTTCAGCATGTACAACCTTCTTGAACAGGATCCATCTCACGGGAATGACGAAGCGATTGTCACATAATTGAGCAATTTCTCCTACATAGAAATGTCGATGTGGATTGTGCTCCCAGTCAGCCCACATGGGTGACAACTCATCCATACTGACCTCTTCGAGATATTTTGCAGCTTGCCATGACTCCGAGACAGTCGAAGTCATCTCTGGATACACGTGGATGAAATCTCGCACAAGGGGATTGGCCCAATCCTGTATCAGAGTGTCAGGTGGAACAGCAATGAGCCACGGAATTGCAGACTTACAAGTGCAAGGAGATCGATGGGATGGTTCATCCAGAATGTGTTCCCCATTGCTGAAGTGTGCATCTTCGGTTGGACGTTCATCTGCTCTGTCAGGTCTTTCTGCTTCTTCCGCAGGGCTTTAAAAGAGGGAACGTTCGGTGTTCCGCACTCCATCAGGAAAACTGGGGGATGTATATTGAGCATAATCAACGTGAATTATGCACAAAATGCATCAATTATGCACAATCAACCGATTTTACAAATTATGCACAATTGAGTGGAAATAATCCATGGACCGTTAACTGTGCTTGATTGTGCTCAATTTTGCTTAATGCCTGTACATTCAGCTCGAAGTATGTAACTTTCACTTCCTCAATATGACCTGTATTGGCAGCAATGCGAGAACTGTATCAACAAATATCTATTGAACTCTAACTTACAACATGAGGTAGTCTAGACTAGGGATGGAACTACGACGCAAAACACAACATACAACCCCTTGTCGCCAGCTGCTCACCAAGTACTCAGGGTGCAGGCCATCAGACTTCGTCTGAAGCGAGCAGCGGCATGGACTGACATGTGAGCAGGGTGACAAAGAGAAAAGAAGCGCACTTTTAGTTTCAAATAACACGGTGAACGTTCTCGAAAAGCACAGCAAAGACAGGCCGCGCCCACATGGTCACTTGGTTCACATGGCTGTAGTCGATGTTGAAAATGTCGCTCTTTTTCACGAAACCATGAGCAAGGTGTTGTTGGCAGTGGGGGAGCTGGAAAGACCGTCATCGTCACACTCAAGCCAGTCATCGAGAAAAAACGCACCTGATTCATCGTCACACTCAAGCCACAGTCATCGAGAACAAATGCACCTGATGGAAGCACCACACGTACATGACAAGGGGTAAAGGTACACGACGACTGGGGAAAACCCAGCGCAACGCCAGCAGCACTGATATCACTCACACCTGATATCCCACAGTTGTTGCCACGATGCACGCTGATGAGGAAACTTCTTCACCATTGCCAGACGAAATAGCTTGAGAAAAGAAAATGCGTTTAGACAAGGCTTTTCGATATTGAAGAAGAAAACTTTACCTCAGTGCCCCATTCATGATACTCTCTACTTTCGAAGTGTGCCTAAATTAGCAACGAAGTGAGAGAAACATCAAAAAATGTTGATACAAAGTGGGGGAATGATGTTCAGTCAGTCACCTGCCGTGGGCAGAGAAGTAATTAGTTAAGTGGAAGGTGGAGAATAAACTCTTACCAAAGCTGCTGTTCTGTGGGATGTTGCTTATTCCGGCACTTGAATATTCGTGTTTACAGAACCATTGAACGTATGGGTGCCAGGTGGAGGAGGGAAGAGCGAATTGGCGCGTTCTTTTGAAGCCTAGAAGTTGGGGACGGCAGAGAGAAATGGCTTGGCGAAAGAGGTGAAGCACACAGACGAGGGTAAACTCGGAGTATGAGCGGAATGAGTATAAAGGGAGTAGTCGTGACGAGAGACGAGAGACGGACAAGTTGGGGAGTGGAGAAGGTGAGAGGAACATGTAGAGCAAGAAATCGGGGTGGTGGGAGGCAGACAAGGACAAGGAAGATGGTGAGAGGGAAGGGAAGCAACTGAAATTCCCCTTCGTAGTTTTCAACCAAACATCACGTGATGATGTATGGCACCATTCTCTTGAGGGCCGGGCTCTTCAACTTGTGATTGAAAAAGTTCAACGACGTCTAAGTAGTTAAGCGAATGATGCTCAGGTGCACTGGGCATCCTGGTAAGGTGTTTCTTTGTATCAACGAAGGTCTGATGAATATTATACAGTCCACACCACCACAGCGACTCGGAAGACCGTTGACGGACCGTCGCACAGGGACTAGCATCGGGGACGTAGCGTCGACAACAACATCATCCCTTCGTCCATTGGTGCTGCCAAGGTTTGCAATTGCTCAACGGGAAACTCACGTAAGATTCCCTTCGCCGTGTCTTTTCATTGCTTACATTTGCCTTCTCTTCCCAGTACAGCGACCTCGCATTTCGTGTGCCCTCCTTGGATGTATCCGTCGTCGACATATGCGCTTATGAAGAGATCAAAGCGACCATCAAAGCCACGTCGAGTATTCTAAGGACCAAGTTGTGTCTACCGACCTCATCAGCCACGTTACTTTGTCCATCTTTGACGCAGGCGCTGTTGAGCCCGAACTTTGTCAAGCTCATTTTGTATTATGACAATGAGTGGAGGTACACTTGTCGTGTTTGTGACCTCTTCATCTATGCCGCCTCTCAGGATCAGACGGCTGGGCTTCAAGAGAATGGGCGGCGTTGAACCCATTTGTCACTCCTCTCAGTGGTTGCAAGTATTACATTCCTGTCAAGTTTGTGTCGCTTTTTTGGCTCTCTTCTCATTAAGATTATAGTGTTTATCCCTGCCACGGCCTTCACTCTTGCAATCGAGCTTTGCCGCGAAGAAGTACCTGCCATGTTGAAGAAGACGTCTCGTGACCTTATTGTTTACGCGTACGCTTTGTTTGTTACTCCTTTTTCTCTTTTCTATTCATCTTTTTACTTCCGTTATTTGCTAGTCTTTACGTTTACTTTGCCAGTCTTTGTGCAAGCCACCGTCCCCATTCCTATAAATACGAAAACCCTATTTCTCTTCACCTCAGTCGTCATAACACATCGTGTCTGACTCTGAGGTGAGTTTACTTTATATACATTTCACTTTATTATACTGACTACTACCTGTACATAGTTCCGTGCGTTCACAGGTAGTTACCCAATATCAGTCGTCATAACACATCGTGTCTGACTCTGAGTTCCGTGCGTTCACAGGTTATGGGCCCCGAAGCGCATTAACAAACTTACGGAATTACAGACACTACTTGCTTTACCACTTTTACTTGCGACTCGTAAAGCACACTTTACATCCCACATTACATCCCACATTACCTCCCACAAAAATGTCGTCAAATGCGAACCCACCTATTTTTTCTGATCCCGAAAAATTCGACGGCACAAACTTTGCCACATGGGAGCCGCTAATTGTCATAGCAGCAACCAGTTGCGGCGTACTAGGATATCTACAGGGCACTATCCGAAATCCTGCTCCTCCTACATCCCCAACCACCGCATTGACGTACACACCTACGCCGTTGGAGATACCCCTCCCCGACGACACCACACAATGGTACTCCTCCAATCCCTCTGTTGCAGAGTGGGCGATGCGCGACGCCTGGGTGCGCGCGCTGCTGCTCTACAACACCAAAATTCCAATCGGCCTAGGTCTTAAGCTCGATGGAACTGCTGCTGAAGCCTGGAATTCCCTCACCTCGCAATATAAAATTTCATCTGACCTTGCCGCCGTTACAACCCAACGCGACCTCCGCACAACCACCTTCACCGATGGAGGTGACTTCCCAACCCACATTTCGAACCTTCGTACAAAATGGGCAATCGCTAATAGCGCAGGCGCAAAAATCGGCGACGCTGATTTCCGCATGATAATCCTGTCCTCCCTTCCGATCTCTTGGGACAGCATTGTGGGGACCCTGTATGAGGCAAAATCTTCGGCAGATGTCATTAGTCGATTGATGATTCATTGGAATCGCATCGACCGCTCGAAGTCAGTCACAAATCCCAGTAGCGTGGTCACGGCACTACAAGCCAATGCGAGACAGGGACGGAATCAACTCCAGTGCACCAATTCGAACTGTGGACGTCGTGGTCATACCATAGACAACTGCTACTGGAAAGGGGGAGGAAAGGAGGGTCAATTTCCTCCGGACTTCGGCCGACGCGGGGGAGCTCGTGGATCAGCACCACGCACAATAACCCCAACTGTAACTGCAGCACTCACCGACACGTCGCCCACATCTGAGATCACACTTGCTCTCATAGCTGATGCTAATAGCGACGACTGCCTGTTAACGAAAGGTGCACACATATATTCAGACGAAGGAGGGGATGTCATGGAGGTTCACTCACTCGGGGAAATACTCTACGCATCGAAGGAATGTGTCCTCGAATCTTATCCAGAAGGCGCTTGGGATTTGGAAATCCCAGACCCCACTCATGCGTTAGCCGCAACAACAGGACCAGGACAAGATAATGTCCTGACATACGCCGATTCCGCTGCCAACAAACACTGTTTCGTTGCGCGCTCGGACTTCACCACGTATTTCCCACTTGTAAAGCCAGACGAAGGTCAATCTGCGAATAAAGGCGGTCAGTTCCGCATCATTGGGCATGGTGCGGTGACTAAGACGATCATCTCGGGTTCCCTGAGGACGACAATTACCTTTAAAAACGCAGTCCACACTCCCGATCTCATTGCCAATCTTGTGTCAATCAGCAAACTCGACGTTGCTGGATGTTGGGCGCTTTTTGGAGGAGGAGGCGTTCAGTTCTATGACCTCATCAATGGAAATCAGAGATTATTGATGAAAGGCGAAGGGAGTAATGGCATGTACCTTCTAAACATCGAACCCCCGACTACTGCTCTCACAACGCAATACACCCGTAAATCAACCTCCGTTGATGTTTGGCATCGCCGCCTGGGACATGCCGGTGTCACGTCTATTGTTGAGATGGCAAAGAAAGGCCTCGTCGATGGCCTCGACATTGTGGGAGATGTTGAGGTCCAGGGAAAGTGTGAAGATTGTATCTGTGGGAAGCAAACTGCTCGTCCATACGACAACCTGATAGTGCATGAAACGGACATACTTCAGTGCGTGTATATCGACCTATGGGGTCCTGCACGAGTCCGCTCTACCGGGGGAGCCGAATACATGATGGTCTTTAACGATGGTGGTTCCTCCTTCCGTCAGGGATACTTCCTGACCAACAAGGCCAGCGAGACGACGTTTGACGCATTCGCTGAATTCCATGTGAAGGCGGAACGAGAAACGGGCAAGAAACTTATCCGGATTCATGTGGACATGGGACCAGAATTTTTCAATGACAGATGGCGGGAATACACGAAGACTCACGGCATAATCATCGATTTCAGCGCGCCCTACGCCCACAGCCAAAACGGGATGGCAGAACGTGCGATGAGAACCATCATCGAAGGGGTACGTTGTCTTCTTGTCGATTCCGGCCTACCTCCATCGTTATGGGCGGACGCAGCGGCTACTGTGATCTATTTGCGCAACTTCATTCCCTCCGCTCGTCATCCTGGTGTTATTCCTGCTGAGCGCTGGACAGGGAAGCGTCAGGACATATCTCACCTTCGGCCTTTTGGGTGTACGGCGTATGCCAAGATCCCGGTGGAGATAGGTGTCTCAAAACTGTCACCTCGATCGATCAAGTACGTCTTGATTGGCTATTTTGGTCGTGGTGCCTATAAACTATGGGATCGGGCATCAGGCACCACGATCAAAAGCCGAGACGTCATTTTCGAGGAAGGACAGTCTCACCGCACCATTACAACTTCGCCCAGCTCGTCTCACGATACGACCTTCGACGACCTTCCACCTCTTGTACTTTGCGAGGACGAAGAGGATGTCGATGATGGACCGGGGGTCGTTGTTCCACCCAAACCCCTTGCACCTCGTCCACGCACTACAGATCCACCGCCACATGCTCATCCGCTTCAAGCTCAACCTTTAGCCTCCACTGAAACTCAAGAGGCTGTTGCCACTCCTCTCCCACCTAGGAGGTCTGCTCGTCTCGCTGCTGTTGGGACTGGTGCGCCCCTTCCTCAGACGACCGCATTCATGACGGGTCTCCCTGAGACTTATGTTCCTCAGAACTATAAGGAGGCTATGGCACGCCCTGACCTTTGGATGCCGGCTATGGAGACTGAGTGGGCAATATTAAAGGAGAGGGAGGTTTTCCGGTTGGTTGACCCACCCCCAGGCGCGCATACCATTAACTCCATGTGGGTGTATGCTAACAAATATGACGCGGAGGGGAACATTATTCGCCGAAAAGCACGTCTGGTGGCCAAGGGTTTTTCACAGATCCCTGGCCTCGAATACGACCAGACATACGCGTCTGTCGTTCGACTTGAGTCCTTTCGTATGGTGGCTGCCATCGCCGCCACACTCGGCCTCCACATCTGGCAGGTCGACATCGTCTCCGCTTTTCTCTACAGCCCGAACAAATTCCCCATTTACATGCGCCAGCCACAGGGTTTTGTCAAACCGGGGGAGGAGGGAAAGATCCTAGCGGTTGACAAATCCCTATATGGTATGATGCAAGCTGCGTTCGATTTTCAAGGGCAAATGTCGAGCGCGTATGAGGGACTTGGTTACTACAAATCGATGGCGGATCCATGTGTTCATTCCCGGGTTGATGGGGATGAATTTACTGTTACCAGCACATACACGGACGACGTTTTCGGCGCGTCTTTGACGGAGGCAGGAGCGGTGAAGGCAAAGGACGAGATAGAGAGATGTTTTGAAATCAAGGATGTGGGGGAGATGGGATACATCTTAGGGATTCGCGTCGACAGGGATAAAGAGACTGGTGCGATCTCTTTATCACAAACAGCTTACCTTCAGCGCGTTCTAGAACGCTTCGGAATGGCCGACTGCAATCCAAAATCCACCCCACTTCCTCCCGGAATCTCCCTCTCCGAAACCGACTCACCGAAAACCGACGAAGATCACCACTTTATGAAAGATAAGCCATACCGCGAAGCTTTAGGCTCCTGTATGTGGGCACAGGTAGCAACACGTCCTGATATCGCTTTCGCCGTCAGCGCTCTTTCACGTTTTCAATCGAACCCCGGACCTGCTCATTGGAAAGCAATGCTACACCTCCTCGCGTACCTCAAGGGAACGATTGATTACAAGATCACTTATTCGAGGGGAGGAGACCTTTCCCCCATCGGTTTCGTTGATGCCGATTATGCTGGAGACATCGATACCCGTCGCTCAACGTCAGGATACGTCTTCACTATGGCTGGTGGGCCAGTTTCTTGGAGCTCGAAACGACAGGCGACAGTTGCTCTCTCAACAACCGAGGTGGAGTACATGTCTCTTATGCGTGCCGCCCAGCAAGTTCTATGGATGTATTCTTTCATGTCCGAAGTCGGTTTGACCTGCGACTTCCCCGCTGTACTTTACGGCGACAACGCGTCATCCATCGCACTTACTCTCAACACCAAAGGTCACGCACGCGCTAAACACATCGACATTCGACACCACTACATTAGGGAGCGCGTGTCTAACGGAGAGATCAAAGTCGTGCATGTCCCCTCGGAGGACAACATCGCGGATATCCTTACGAAGCCACTTCACCGGATCACACATCAAAAGCTCGTTAGAGCACTCAAAATGGATCTCTAGGTCCTCGCCGTCTGGGGGAGTGTTGAAGAAGACGTCTCGTGACCTTATTGTTTACGCGTACGCTTTGTTTGTTACTCCTTTTTCTCTTTTCTATTCATCTTTTTACTTCCGTTATTTGCTAGTCTTTACGTTTACTTTGCCAGTCTTTGTGCAAGCCACCGTCCCCATTCCTATAAATACGAAAACCCTATTTCTCTTCACCTCAGTCGTCATAACACATCGTGTCTGACTCTGAGGTGAGTTTACTTTATATACATTTCACTTTATTATACTGACTACTACCTGTACATAGTTCCGTGCGTTCACAGGTAGTTACCCAATATCAGTCGTCATAACACATCGTGTCTGACTCTGAGTTCCGTGCGTTCACATGCCACCCCTTCTCAGTTTGACACGCCCCTCCGTAGATGACTGCCATCGTAGTGTCAAACTTCCATTTTGTACTTAGTGCATTCTGATACAGTCAAAAAAATAGTACTACTATATGTGCCATAAACATTTGTGTGGTTTGTAATTGGACTCACTCGCACCTTTCCTCATCAAAGGGAAAGCTGAGGAAATTGAGCTTTATTCAGTTGGAATGGAACACAATCTTGCATAATTGAAAGTTGACTCCTTCTGTTATTCACGTTCCAACAGAATTGTGCATGTTTGTGCACAATTCGGTTGATCACGTTAATTGTGCATAATTTAGCGATCTGGATTTTCCTGATGTCCTTCATTGCCCAAATGATGGCTTTCATGTGATCATCAGAGAGACGGAGACGCGGAAGATTATCAAGCAGATCAAGGAAAAACATCTATAAATCGATCAATAAGCTCTGCTCCCAACTCACCTGCCTCAACTCACCGTTTTGCAACCATGAGGTGCCCATTCAGCATCCTCTTCACGTGTTGACTGCTCTCCTTCTTCCTCTTCGTTGTCGAGTCCTTTGCAAACCGTCAGATCTTCAACGTGACGAACATTGTGACATCCTCACCCATTGCATCCATTGCTGCGATAACAGCAGAGATGGTAGAATCTTCCTTCGAGTCCCCAAACATATCCTCAACTGATTTTGACATTTTGCCCAAGACAGCATGGTCGTGGAGCTCTAGGGCATCCATACCATTCCATAACTCGGTATGTGGCCTGTCTGTGGTTTCTCCTGCAGTGAACATAATTGGTTGACCTGCAGTATTGAAGAATGCATCTCCGTCCATGAAGACATCATCGAATGGATTTGCATCGGGAACGCCTGGGAGATCTTCATCTTCTGAGTCACTTTCCGTCATTTGGAATCTCTGGGAGAAGGTCATCGAAGCTACACGCACTTCACTGACTGGCCGTGGATCTGTGGTTGTGCTAGCTGAAGTGCCGGATACACCAAGTCATTCAGCTAGCGCTTGGAGTGCCTCTGTATGCTTTGCTGATTTAAGGTGCATGCGTTTAGATGTCCTTTTTATTATTGTGTCTCTCACTCGAGAGTTCGCAGAACATGTGAGGCATTTGAGTTGTGTCGTGTTGCCGGCAACATCCTCAAAATCTGAAAATTTCCCTGTTATTGGAACGAGCTTTTCGATTTGAGATTACGAGACCTTGGTCAACAGGTCCTTCTCTTTCCAAGCCGCCTTCATTATTTTCTTCAGCTGGCATCACTGCGACAAACGGTGAACGGACTTCAACAAAATCGGTCAACTGAACACCACGTGATTTTCATGTTGAAGTCAAAAAACAAATCTCCTTCTTTGACGTGGATGACCTCTCGCTCTTTTTTCTCCTTTTACGTTCCTCGCCAACGGTCTTCATCAGGATGCAGAGCATTTGAGACCAAATGAACATGAGCTCTCCGCCACCTCAAACACCGGCGTCTGCAAATCGAATGCATCAGCATGGTTCGTCGGTGTCTCCTTTGACATCGCCTTGTCCTTCACGCAGAGCCACCATCACTCGAAAGCGGCCAGCAGAGGATAATTCACAGTTTGCTAATGCTATAGCTCGCTCCATAAAGCTCCAGAAGACGGATCATGATGAACTTATTGTCTTTTCCAAGGTGAATTTCTTCATATGCCCTCGATGTTCTCTTCATTGATAAGTTACCATTCCAGCTTTCACCTGCTGAGCAGAGCATCTGGCTTGCTGCTAGATCCCTCAAGCTTTCGGAGCAACAAACAAATCTGAATCCTCCCGACCTTCAAGTTGTCTACAATATTCCTAAGAAGATTGAGGTTCGTTTCCACTCACATCGGAAACGATTGATACTGATTAGAGATTTGAACAGTCAAAGATCGTCCAGCAGTCTTCAATTATCATAATGGACCCAAGCATTTCGGCTTACCTTACTGGCGAGGTTCCTGTTAAGATACTTCTGGTATTTCTACTTGCCTTATTCTTTGTGGTGTCTGAAGATAAAACATAATTGTAGGAGCTTTTCGAGAAGAACTCAAGTTGGGGGCTCGACGCCACCATCCAAGAGGACAAATCAAAGTACGACACTATTGTCAGCCGCATCCGCAAGAAGTTTACGGGACATCGGAACATCATGAAGGTTGTGGTATGTCCTCTCTCCTGGCCCCTCCCATTCATCTAAGCATTCATCTACGGCCCTATAGATTGGCGGCTCGCTTGGAAAGGTGGACTCAACGGATGAGCTCGGAAAGCGACGTATTGACGCACAGAACATCGTGGATCTTTGTGATGAGATATTAGTCAAGTCCCACAAGAAGTCAAAGCTTGTAGTCACTGTTCCGTTGTGTGCCAGGGTTGCGTATCTCGTGAGTTGTCTGTGTGGTTGGTGGCTTTTATCTGGTGCTAATATTTTTGGTTTCTAGCGCGCCATGTATACCGAGCCGCGAACTTTCTCTATCAAAGATCAGAAAGAGCTGACCTATTGGGAAGATGTCGACCTTGATCTCTCTCGGGCACGCACAGCATACGACACACCGAAGAAGCTTTCGAAGTAAGCACATCTTCTCAACTGATATGCACAAGTTAAGCTAAGCTTATTCAACAGATACTTTGCCATCATCCTGAAAAGGGACCGCGCCCTCTACGGTGATACCAATCTCGACAACCTTCCGACAGAATCTTCTTCTGCTGCTGCTGGAGCGCCTCCTGCCATGCCTCCTCAAACTCCGACTGCCGCGCCTCAAACTCCTGCTGCCACTCGCCCTGCCACAACCACCCCTTCTGCAGACAGTGGATCTGAGGCCTCACCTTAATTGATAATCTTCTGCCTACTTCGTATCTGATTACTACTATATCTGACTTTAGTCTGTCTCGACAACACGCGTTAACCATAATCCAGTCCTTTGTGTAAGATACATGCTTTGCCCATAATCCAGTGAATATTGTGTCTTGAATTCGTGAATGCAAATATGATCTGTACAGCCTCATCCCAAGTGTATATTTGCGACTGACACAGTGACAAATAGTTGGTATATAAAGGACATCTAGATGATCTGATGTGCTGGCAGTTCATTGACCTCAAGCATGCCTCACGTTTGGATCACACAAAGAATTTTAAGACCTTCAGAAGAATCACTAATCCATGTCACACTGATATTCCTGAGCTATTCCGCCTGAGACATCGCGGTGACACCCAACAGATGATATCATTTGAGTATCATCGGTCCCCGGCCATTGCTTGACATGGCAATTGTGTATCCAGGGGATACCTGCAGATGATTTCCGGATGTCACGGCTATTGTCCCCGACGATCAGAGTCTGGACCTTATTTAAACCTCCAAACAAGGATGGGCGTGTAGCGTTGAAGCTGAAGTCGCGTCGCGCTGATTTCGGCATGCACGTGCATCGTATATTTCCTTTTTAGCTCACTCGGACGCAATAAAAAGTTCATCTACTCCATCACGGTTAAACCCTACCAGTCTCTATGGAATCAATTACCTGTGCACAACCCTCCTAATCCGGACTGACCCAAAAAAACACATTTGTAGTCTCGGGTTTTGATTCCATAGAGACTGGAGGCGAGTCTAGATCAGAGGGTATAGGATCGGTATCACCATTGAAACCGGGCCAACCCAGTGTTGTGCGGGTCGGCGACCTGAGGTCACAGTCACCGACCGTAAATCGTGAGAGAGTCACCAAAGGTCGTCAACGGTCAAACATTCGCAACTTTGCGCGGTGCCATGGGGTCCTACCTCTGGGCGTGTGCTATATCGCACTGCGCGGTCTTCTAACGCTGCACAGTTATTCCTACATCATATTCTGTATCTACCACTGTTCTAGATTCCTCTATATCATGTTCCGTATCTACCACAATCCATTTTGCGTGCTACTTGTGACAGTTGTTCTGCGTCACCGACCTTAGGTCACAGACTCACAGTCAACTGTAGATCGTGAGAAAGTCAAATCCACCTCGAAATCTCAGAAGTCTCTACACCTAAAATTACATTACATAATATATGAGGACACCCCTGGCACCCCGCAAAGTCGCGGTCGTGTCTGGTTGCGAAATGTCACAGTCAGTGACAGTCGGCGACTTTCAGAACAGTTGCGCAACCGGCACAACGCTGGGCCAACCTCCTATCATAGGGGGACAGCGGTGTCTTGAGCTGCGTGGCAGGTACACATGCATCATCCAGATATGATAAAAAATGTGCAGAACTGTGTAAGCATGAGCGCCGGAGTCTACTTCTGGCGACGCTCCTATTGAAATACGGGACCTGTAGGAGTGATCAACTGGAGTCATTCCAAGTGCTCGGGATGTGGCTTAGATGTCCGTTAAGCCAGGACGTCTACGCTGATGATCAGGGGACATTGATGAAAGAGCGAAATAAGCTTGAAAAATGCTTTCCGGCTGGAATTTGTGGGTTAGTATAGAGGACACATCGTCCACGATCCACCGTGAAGTCGGAAAACTTTGTTACACTCCATGAATATCTTTATATGGACTGAATATTTGGCGTACTCACAGGGTGTTGCTTGATCTTTTGACTCTTGTTCACAGAATCGGATATGTACATGTTTGACGTGTTTGAGTATGGCTTTGCTTTCATCGTCGACGTACAATTCTTTTAAGTTGCCCATAAAAACAGCTCCAAAGCTAAACTGGTACTATTACTGAGGGATTGGAAAACGCGCGGATATTTTTGATAGGTCTTTGCAGTGTCCCAAAGGGAGGATATACGTACAGCAGCACACTCCCCGAAAGGGGATAAGGCTCATCCTCGACACGGTGTTGAGGATGAGAGGGTGTGCAGTTTGCGAGCGACACAGTTGGACACATCCCAATCGGGTGGGGTGACGAACCCGATGTCACACGTCACTACCCCTTCTCTTCTCACTACCCCCACGAAACGCAACGAGCGCGGACCACGACCGTCGACGATTGGCCACGAGGACCAACCGCCAGGATCGACGGACGACGGCGAGGCTCCACTAACCTCCACAGGGCCCACCACCAGGATCTACGAATGGCCACGAGGGCTCCACCACGATCGACGAGGGCCCACCACCAGGATCGATGAATGGTTACGATAGCCCATCACCATGACCGATGACGAGTGCCCACCACAACGAATGGCCACGCGGGCCCACCACCAACCCCGGCAAACGGCCCACAACAACCAACGAATGGCCAAGAGCACCACCAACGATCCCCAGCCCGTTCCCATCCCCCAAATGCGACTGTGAACAAACACGAACACCAGCCCGAACGCGAGTACCCCCACCACATTCACGTCCATGAAGCGAGCCACAACACGAACACCCGCAATGCCTGCCAACAACCAGATCCACCGACAACGAGTGCGGGTGCCGAGGACTTAGTATTCGGGAGAGGGCATGCAGCGTTGATAGGGCAGTGCGGGAATCGCCAATTGTAGATTAGCAAGGGATTATTGGAGGGGACAGGTGGTGTCCCTACCTTCCTCCTACCTTCCTACTTCTACATAGTATGCATACCTTCCCATATAAGTAATTGTTTTTCTCGTACATGAGGAATACATATTTTTTCCATATTATCCTGCCATTTACCCGGGCACAGAAGGACTTGTAAAAAAAAAGAAAAGAGAAGTTGGACACATCTCAATGTGTCGAACACACGTAAAATCGACACACTAAAGAGCAGGAACACATTGGGAACACACCAATGTGTCGGCAATTCACCGTATGTGTCGCGTTATGACCCTATGTGTCGCTGTCCCGATTTGGGGAGTGTGTCATTATTCGTATACACTGTCCCGAAGGCGAGGGAGGAGTTATGACGTCTAGCCACCTGTCGGCTCACGTAAAAAGCGCGCATGGTGATCGTGGACACCCGGGTAAAATTTCAAGCAATGTTGAACATTACAGGTCAAGGTAGTCGGATTCCGAAGCAGGGGAGACGCGCGATGCGTGAGCTACAGCTGGTCCGAAACCTCAGGTCCTTGAAAAAGTCGTGCGATGTTTGCAGAGAAAAGGTCATTGCAGCTACAACGGATATAGAGAAGCGCTACTCTAGTGCCGTTCTGAATCCACATTGAAGCAGCAGATTAGTCGAGTTTGCACGTTTGGGAGCATTTCAACGGCGCGTCGG